>NC_071286.1:84545097-84783928 GCF_943735745.2 Anopheles bellator
TTAATTTTATGCAAATCCTTCGCACGAAACGAAATCATTATCGAAAACGTTTGCTTCCCAAGCGCGCCGAAGATGTCGAAAGATCGAACGCAACGAATGAACGAGAACCGTGCGCCTAATCGAATTTGTCTCCGTCGGACGTGGCGGACCTCCTTCGGCTATCGGCGTGTCTTCCTTTTTCTGGCCGGCACAGCTCGGGACGATTTGTTTGTCTGCCGAAAGTGCAGAGCCACTCGGCGTTCCTGAGAAAACGGGAAGATAATTATAATTAGGCACGATATGCATTGGCCATATAAATTTCCGACCATATGCGCCAGGCACGGCGAAGTGGTCGTTGGTGTTGATTAACAAGCGGAGCCACCCAACCCAACGGAGTCGAAATTAACCCCAAAATGTGCGCACTGTTGGCCAAACTGCCGTGCTCCGGGCAGTAGCACGGGCCCCGGATTCGGTTCCCGAGACTTTTGTGACATCTTTACCTTCTCGCGCTGCAGGCCGGAACCCAACTGGTGGCAGTGGCAGTGGTTATTTATGGAAATTTGTTATTAAACGGTTGTTCGGCATAATGAGATTACATTGCCGAACTGCGTTCGGTGTGACTTCCGATAAAAAGGCAGCCGCTGCTGGGGCCTTCGATTGCTCTGCGAAAGAAGTTCAATTTTTAATGTAATTTTTTTAATTTTTTAGGACCATCAGGACCTACTGTTTCTGTGTCTGGGGGTAAATTTGTCAACGAAATGAATCTGCCATGATCGCAGCTATTTTGTAAAAATAACAATTCTCGACTTGATCGTTATCAAATTTCGCATGACGATCGGTTCTGCCGATGCGCGATGCAAACGACGTCGGATTTATTATCATTGTATTGGTTCTAAATTTCGTACACCCCGTCTCGGCCGGAACGGAACCATTTTTCCACCGTTTGCTCGATCGCCGACAAACGACAACAACCATAAATCCGATATCATTCTCCGCACCCCCGGCCGGGCTGCCGGCCATCGCCAGCATAAAATGGGTGCCGGAGCCGTTGAAACCCGGCAAACATTCATTCCGCGCAGCATCAAAGGCAGATTACCGGCTGTCACATTTTCCTTTCCTCATTTGACTCCCGGAGTTTCGTCCGCGTTTTCGCTTCACGGGAGATGATTATCGAAGGTGACGGGGGTTGGCGGTGACGCGGCCGGTTGCGGACGCGATCGATTGCCGTGTTGATATCGGCGACGCAGCCTTTGGCCCGGTCCATGTGCCCGGGGTTTGTATCGGTAATCTATTATTTATACTAAAATATGTCATGAACACGAGTCCCTCGGGGGGACATTTAAATATTTATGTTGACATTTTTGTTTCGTGATAAGCTTTCCGCCGAAGTCGGGCCCCGTGATCTTTCGTTGTCGCTCGCTCGATCGTTCCGTTTTCTGCGTTTATGCTCACCGAACACTTACCAACACATTTCCCGCCGCGGTCCTTCGAGTCGGATTCCGTTGGACACGGAACGTCATCGGGGCATCGCTGATCCCGGTTCCCGGCTGTGGCCGGGCCATTTAATCTGTTTCTCAATTTGAGTGGATTATAATTCGACTTAATTCCGCCTGACGTCTATCACCATCGCCGACTCGCTCACTCGCGCGACCATTCCATCTCGCTCGCACTCGCCCGCCGCGTGCTTTGACAAAAACAGTGCCGAACGAATGTAGAGCACCGCGTTGCCAAGGGACACCGCGGTTGTGTGTGGGTTTGCGTTGTAATGAGACGAAGACATGCTGATGGAAGGCAGGATCATGTCGTACGGCGACGGCGGAAGAGTCAAGGACTGCACCGGGCCACGGCCGGTCGGGGGTTTTGATGGATCTAATTGTTGCTTTTCTTCGACTTTAATTTGTTTCGGTACGGGGATCAGCTTCGGATGGAACGGCTTTAAGTCCTCTCCCCACTCGACAAGCGGTTGCACCTAAAACGGGAGATAAAAATCCGGGAGAAAAACAATCGAACGTGGGGACCGCGCCGCGTCTTCGGGCTCGGGACAGGTTTGGAGATTTTGTGCTTCGTTTCGGTTCCCTCTTAACCCACGGAAGGTGACAGGTTCGACAAGGGGCAAAGATTTCGAAGCGTTTCGAGTTTCGAGTCGTTGTCACTGGCAGGAATTCGTTCGTTCTAGGGACACACCGTAGGTCCTCAAGGATTCACGTCGGGCTGCGTTGGTAGCAACTGGAACTGTCAAACGGCACCACCGGCACTTTGACGGCACCAGAGGTAATTATTCTGATGTTTCATTTATTAATTCGATCAAGGCATGCTAGGATGGACAGCATGGAAACCATCGCCATCGGTGATCGAAAGCGGCTTCGTGACGTGACTGAAATATGTCTATAGCACACCGTTTCCGTTGGTCTTGTAAATAATTAATAATGCGCAAAGTGAGTTAACACATCAACAAGGGAAAATAAATAAACTTTGCTTCTTTTACAGAATTGAAACGGTATTGCAATAATGGTTTACTGCTTACGGAATTTTGATGTCTTCATCCGTCGTGCACACTGCCTTGATGGGCATTTAAAAATCACTGGCCCTGGCCAGATTGGCCTGAGTTTATGTATTTTAAACTTACGCGCTCCGGTACGCGCCGGCTGTGCGTCTGAAGGCACAGAGAGAAAACAACAAACCAATATCCCGCGATTTGAATTTCATAATCCGCAATACCATAAACATGTCACAAAATTTATGACCGTTTTTTCGGGTTTCGTTTTGTTTTAGGCTTCCAACACCCCCTAATGCTCGTTGTTACATTCGCTCGAGCGGATGCGCTGGGTGTGACCGTTAGGCGTGAATCTGTTAAAAAGTTTCGTTAACACGCACCAATCCACCCGAGCGAGCACCGGCGCACCTGGACCGAGAAGCCGAGTGACGCGGGGTAATAAAAATACTTTGTAGAAAAATTGCTCTACAACGTTTTGCAACGATGGAGCTGCTACTAAACGTTGTAAATGCCACACGCGCAAACCCCGGGACTATACTAAGCTTTGTTTATGTTTGTTATTTGCTCATCATTTAGCCATCATTCACGGTGGCCTGGACAGCGCGAAACCGCACGGAGAAACGCCGAACGGAACCTAACGGAAGATTAATAATCCTTTTGTAAGGCACTCGTATGTTCCACCACTTCCGGTGGCGGTGGATAGTGGAAAAGAGTTTTGAAATGCCCCTCTATTAGGCAGTTCCTAATAAAGGGCACCTGTTGGGACGCTTCCCATGCTGAAATATTGATTGGGTCATCCTTCTGGGGCAGGCCCAGGACTGTAGCTTTGCATGGTGCATTATGCAAGAGGTTGTCAGGTATATGACGTGGTCCACTCCCAAATCCGACTCCGGATCCGTTCGCAGTGACGATTCACTTGTGAAAGTGATAAAATTCAATAAAAGTTACAGCGCGTCCGTGATTTCTGCCCCGGGCGAAATCAATCAACTTAACGAACGTTGTCCAATGGGGTCCGTTGCGTGCGTCGAAGAAGAGTACCCCATTCTCGGGGTCGCGCTTGGACTAATTGAATTTCCATTGACCGCGACCACCGTAGCAAACCGCAAAGAATCTGATCTAGCGGCTGTTTCTATTGGCTTTCTACGGACCGAGTATAACGTGTGCGGGCCCCGAGATGGTCACCCCATATGGTGCCAAGATGCCGCGGGGCACGCATCGCATTATGCTGGTGCCAGCGACAAAAACAATCGGCCAGCGTCCAGCGACGCTCTTCCGCTGAGACCACTGGCCGCCACTACTGGCCGCTTCACCGCGTTTGATTCTAATGATTCTGAGGTCAAAATATTTACCACTTGACCCTTAACTCAATCAGCCTGTTGTACGTGGGTTTCAATTGTGGACTAATTCTCGCCAGCGTTGTCGTCGTGCCATGAAGACGCTCCTCCTGAGTACAAGTGCTTGTTCACGCACTCACGTCTTGGAACCGCCACCGGCTTGTCACACCATCGTCGTGTCGCTCGTTCCGGTCCAGCATCCCGAGATGATAATGGTCCAGCATCGAGACATGTCCCACATGCACTCGCTGAACAACACGGAATCTGTTCTGGGCGAGGTGATGGCCGCTGAAGCGAGGGATAGCGAGAGAATTAATTGAATTTAATTGTACTGTACGGTACCGGAATAGGATTTTGAGCTAGAAGTGACCCAACGACTAGAACGCCGTGGCCCATCACTGGTATTTCCGTTCGCGTATACTGTTGGGCAACATTTGCAACGCGATAGACTTGTGACTTGTGTGAACACTGGCTTCTTGAGGGTCAATAGAGTAATTCCTCAATTAGTGAGTTGTTTTTCTTGGCCAGCGTTGTTTTGTCTATCAAAGGTTGGCCATATCTATAACACATGTTTTCTACGCAATACTCCTGTTGTGGTGAATATAGTCCCATTCGGTAGCCGTAGTGATTAAGCTGCTATTAAAGAGCGGAGCGATCGAACAAATGGAGAAAGAGATGAGAAGACATTGGCAATGGCTGCCGATGCCGCCGACAGAAGTTGGAATTTTTGCTGAAAGGCACATGATTTATGATCTCAACACGATTCCGCTGGCGACCACAGAAGTGATGATCGGGAAAGGTTTGCTTTGTGGTGCTGGAGTCGGAGCCGAGAATTTGGAAACGAGCCGAACTTTCGATTCGATGCTGGTTTCGGCGTTCGAAGATTGTTTGATCGTTCGATTTGATTAATGCTACTCAGTTTTGATCAGCACGCAAATAGAAAGTGATCCACACCGTGTGCGACGCATCGAATCGATCGGTTGCTTCGAGTCCGCGGTGAGGCTCCAGAGAAAGCAATATTGGCGGTAAAAGACAAATTTTGAGCGACCTCGAAAGAGGGCTCGAAATTAGATCTGCTTTCGGTTCGCTAATCAATCGCAAACAGCGCCGGGTGGTGAAGTAGGTGAAATTCCTAGACCTACCACCTAGTTTCTAGGCTCGTGGCTCGTGGTCAGCTAGAATCCCGGGCTGATTGACAGATGCTGCCCAGACGACGGCCGGCCTGGGGAGAATAGAATAAAGTATCGTGTTTCCGGAACGCGGCTAGTCTGGTGCGGTCATTTCGGACCTTGCGTGATGCTTGCCCTCATTTGGGTAATTGCTTATGTTTCAGTGAGTTTCTAATCTATTGATCATTCGCGGTTTACCGGCCATCCCGAGTTACCGTTATCGGATAGCTTTTGTTTGATGAGGAGACCCCAGAGGACGAGCGCGAGTTTTTGTCACGTCGCGGACGTCCGAGTGAAGTCTGTGCCACCCGGAAATAATGCCTTAAGGAAGAGAAATCTTGTGCTAGAAACTCAGTTCTAGGAATTCGTCTCCGAAAAATCTTCTAAAGTGCAACGCCGTCCTAAGTCCATAAAAAACTAACGGCTTTTAGGCCGGTGGCCTTGGTGGGCTCAATCACGGCGCTAACCTTTCAAGCCTCGCAGATGGTCACCGTAATCAATGCTAGCGATGGATTGCTTTTTGCGGCCCAATCCCGATGCGTCGTTGCGCACGGCCGAACGTGGTGATTTATCACTCAGCCGCAAAGTACGCCGGATTGCTTCTTCTGAATTCGCGGATTGAATGTAAATAAAAATATTGCTTAACTCTGCCCTCAAGAGGGACTTTCGAGGCGTGAAGCTGTTTGCATGGTGTGAAACGCAATTCCGCCGTTTGCGTGGCAAAAACGAAGCTTCTGAAGGTTCTGATCACGCAAGAATGGAAATGTTTTATCGGGCCTTTGGGCACGATCGGTTTGAGTCCTGTAGAGAGTAGCGAAGCGAAGTAGCGAAGAAGAAATGTGTTCATTTATCATTACGAAGCTCGAAATAAGGAGTCCGGCCCGTTAAACGATAATTAAAGGATTTTAGTATTGGAGAAAAGTTTCTAAGCTTACCCTTTCGTAGAACTTTTTTCTCTACTAAGCCGATTGACCAGCTCAATCCAACCCTCCTTGTACAAACGTCTAGAAACAGGGTCATGAAAGATGCAGTTCGGATCGGAAAGTCACTTCGAGCCGGGGGTCCTGTTTTGCTTGTCTAAAAAATTGAAACCCATCTGCTCTGATTCCCATCCGATACGGTTGTTTGAAAAAAATATTTACATACATACACCGTGGCCGGTACCGTGCGTGATCGAAACTGCCCCAACTGAACGTGGCCGTCACGCAGCGGAGGGAGGTTCATCCAATTTTCCACCCGATGGCCGTGTAATGACATGGGTTCGTTAATATTTTGTAATCAAACAGACTGACCGGCGGACGGAATTGTTTTGTGTTCGGCTATATTGTCATGGTTCTCCATCTCCACACAGCACGCGGACAGGGCGGCCGATCGACGGTCAGCGGATCTATAATTTGCCTCCTTACCAGGAGCAATTATTCAGTGTCCTGTCCCTGCCTAAAGACACGGATCAAACGGTCAGCAAACCGGACAGCCGGTTTACTGACATTTATGTTCACACGATTGGATTCGATGGGGTCTCTCCGATCGATGAACGTGGCCTCAAATATGATAATTGCGGGTTCGGCGGTGCAAGGACTCCATAATGAATGGGTATGGTTCATTTTGTTGTTGTTTATTGCACAGTTGCATTTGTGGCATTAAACAAAATAATAACCCATCGTGCGGGGCTGTATTAATTGTGAAGTCCGACTCAGTTTTTGGGGCTCACTTTTAACTGCCTAACGAGGTGTTGAGAAGGTTCCGGGCAGTGTTTTGGTCAGGATGCAATTGACTGTGCAGTAGGCTTTGCTGCTAAAATCTCTCTCTCTCTCTCTCTCTCTCTCTCTCTCTCTCTTTCTTTCTCTCTCTCTTTCTCTCTTTCTCTTTCTTTGTCTGTCTCTTTCCGTCCTTCCATCACTTCTGCCACTCGCTGCTAAAAGGATCCTGACAGTTCAGGGCAGGTCAACAATAGTATTCTCGGCGCAAATGCAAATGCATCGCTCGGGGCCCGCGTTAAATCTCGCGATGTCATTCCCCAGATCGACGCCGGGGCAACGTTTACGATCGCATCGCTACGATCGCAGATAAAAATTGATTCACAAACTGTCGTGATCGGTGGTTGTGGGGATGTTTATTGATTGAAATCGGATCGGACGTCGAGATCCGCGGACCACTTACACGCCCTTGCGTCCGAGGGGTCCCATTCGGTCGACAGCAGCAACGGTCGGAGTTGAAAAGAAACGATCACGGCCGCCAGCCAAGATGAAAGCAAGCGGGGCGGCTTCTTCAATGAGCATTCAAAAATCCGGCAACATATTAATGTTTCAGGGCGCGCGCGCGCGTTACTTCGTCCGATCCGATCGACTCTTGCCGCCGCGGGGGCACTGAGCTCTGGGTAACATCTTCCCAACATTTCACTCCAGTTTTGTCCCTTTTCCTATGCCCCAGGCAGAAGCAGACGGGAGTGACGCGAAACTTGTTCGCCTCCAAATCTCTACACATTGCTGCTGCTGCTGCTGCTGCTGCTGCTGGGGCTGCTGTCAGTATCGATTGCCGATCGCGATCGCCTTTCGTACTCCCCGACGAGACGCCCCTCTCCCTCTGTGGGGGTCTGTGCAGGAGCGCCGAGTTTGTTTTTGTTTGGCTCCCGCGATCGGAAGATTAATTTCTCATTTTCATCTCTCGATCTGATATCAATTAATCTCAACTGCGGCCGTTGCGCCGTTCGCAAAGGGCACAGGTTGACGGAGTGCCACATTGGCAACTCGTACGCTAAGTCAAGTCTGCCCAGCAAGACAAGTGCCGGACAGCCGGTCTTTGGTTGGGAACCAAAACGGGGCTTTCCAAACCATTGCGGTACACTTCGGGGTTAAGAGTCCATGGCCTAAGGCAGGATCGGTAAATATTGTTGTCAAACGCGATCACCATCGCCGGCATCGAGGGCGATTGTTTACGCACCGATCGATCCTCTAGTCTCGTTGCCACGTTGCGGGTGTTGGAAAGATAGTTAGTGGCCGGCATCGAACCACCAATCTCCGGAGCCCCTGCAGTGTAGACCCCGTCCTGCCGACTCTGGGGGAGATGCGCGGCAAGGTGCTGACTCACGGAATCTGCGGGTGGCTGTTCGGTTCCGCGATCGAAGATCGAGATCTCCGACCGAGCACGGCCGGCCAATCGATTGATCAGCGATCATCTGAAGCGCGCCGAGCCTCCATGTCGAGCAGAACGTTAAACAGTGCAAAACACTCGCCAGCATAAATAAGACGCCCCCTTTCGCCGTTCGATCGATCGGGATTTGGGTTCGGGAAGCGCTGCCGGGGTTTCGACGACGACTTAATCCCTTGGCACTTGGCAGCGGCGGCGGCGGAACTACAGAAGACGCTTCCTAATAGCTTGATCCACATGATCGAACTGCCAGCGGGAAGATCGATCTTCGCGATCCGCCTGGGGAGGAATGGAATGGTGTAAGAGTTTTCGGAAATCACTGACACGGGAAGCGGACGAGTGTGTGATTGTTTCATCAACCGTGCTTTGTAGTTGTGCGTTCTCACAACTTTCACACGAAACCCGGAACTTCGGCTCTGTCTCTCGTCTTTCTCATGCCGCCCATTTGGCTTTGGCTGTTCACTAATTGGTTTTTGCCAATTTTCAAATCAAACATTGCCCCTCGAGGGCTTGCATTGAAAAATGCACTTCACCGCGGCCAAACCGGGCCCCTCTACTTGAGCTTACGATTGTGTGCGATGCCCGCCGTCGTCATCGTCAGGAGTTGAGCGATTTAAATCGATCTTAAGGGAAGCCGAATTGCATGTCGATTTTCCCAGACGGAAACGATTGCAGGGGATTGCAGGACCGGTCGACGGGCTGTATTTTAAATCAATTGTCCATTGTTTTCCTTACACTGGCAGGCGCCCGTTCGGTGAGGTGCCAACTACGAGCCACACGCGCAACGGGCACAAAGTGAAAAAGGAGCTGGAGGTATTGGTCCATCTTGAAGACTGGAATTGTTTTGATGGCCACACAAGAGGGAGAAACAACGCGAGCGAACGTGCGCCAAACCGAGGGAAACCGAGAACTTTCTTCACCAAGGCCATTGATTTCATTTAACACAACATCAAAGAAAAACGAAAATTATGGTTTTTGGTTTTCGGGGCTAAAGAAAATCTTTCTCGGTCTCGACGATTGCGCGACCGATATTTGTTTTGATTTCGTGCCGAGGGGTGTCGTGAAACGATTCCAGCAATTGGTGTCTTAATGAGCAAAACCCCAATTATGCGTTTCTTGACAAACACGGAACAATGTTGTACCGTTTTTTTGCCTCCATTTCTGAAGCTCGTTATAGCGTTTGGAACACGCCACGTTCTTCGCTCGTCGGAGTAATTTAAAGAGTATTGCTCAAGTGAAGCAAACGAATACGTGCGGCCCGATTGAGAGCAATAAATCCAATCGCGTTCCGAGCGAGTGTTGTTTGTCGAACCGGCCACTCTATCCTTGCTTGGCGGTCACACACAAAAAACTAACGCCGGAAGTTAACAATCGTCTTCGTTGCGGGGTCCGAATTGCAAATAGGAGTTCTTGAAAGGCCCAACTGATTCACGCAAGTTAACCCCAGAGACCGTAATGAAAATGAACCGACGCTCGGCGTCGTTTGTTGCGTCAACAGTTGGGCGGCATCGGAGACCCGGGAATGGATTCGAGTGCACGCGATGACTGCACTGTCTCGGTGGCATCCAGGAAACGACTTCGGTCGGCCGTGGCAAGAGTGGCATTTAATCAAAAGTATCCGCAATTTAACAGAAGACATCCCGGTCAGGCGGGTCCCGAGGTCCCGAAAATGTCACAATTAATCCGAGACGCGGTCCCGCCAAGGCAGACTTTCGAATGACTTTCTTGTGCTCTTCCGTTCGCTGTCTCGACTCCAGCGGTCGGCGGTTCAATTATGATGGGCCATTTGCATTTGCAGCTCGCGCCTGACCTTGCGATTTCCTTTATGGCTGGCCAACGTCTTGTTTGTTTGGTGATTTCGCTGCCTCCCGTTTGCTGCCTCGTGGTTTTGGTTGAATGGATTTCGCGTCGTCTGTCAAATCCGTCAATATCTGTCGTCTTAATGTGGGGCTGCACTTTGCGGGATTTCCTCTGCCGGGTATTCACTTCCGTCAACATCGTGAGACCGTCTCTGATGGTTACTGTCGAAAGATTAGAGTGGAAAGACGCCATCCACCGCGCGCCGTGGGTTGCGCGAAGTTACTTACGCCGGTCTCAAGCTGGGCCGCCTCTCATAGAACTTTCACAAATCAGTCACTCAATTGAATAATCGTCTTCGGCGGTGGCTCGTTAACAGGCCGCTCGACACACGACCACTTCGAGGCGCTCGATGCTGCTGCTGCTGCCGCCGCTGTTGAAATATCTTTTTGTATAGCCACTTTTGGATTTTCTTTAAATTAATCGCGACTCCAATTTACGCATCACGACGTACGTCGCCGCGCTAGGATGCCACTTCACGGATAGATCACGGGCAGCGGAAATGCGCGGCCTATGAATGGGAGAATTGTCTGTTATGGATCAATTGAAACCAGGAAGATCTCTAAAATGCGTTGGCAATAACGGTTCCGAATCCTGTGCTAATGTTAAAAAAATACGGTCCATTCGATTGGCACGTTTCTCACGTCACTTCCCGGCGCCACGCTTTGGACTGAATGCTGACCCGAGCCAACATGCGTCAGCTCCAGCGGGTGATTTCCCTTCACGTTTTGGCACAGCAGGTCGCATCACAAGTGCCACGGGTTCAGCGGCGGCTGGAGAGCGGTTCCCTTGGGCGACCACGGGAAGTAACTGGGCTGGGAAAACATCGGAACGCCTTGCCCGCCAAGGGGCCCCGAAACGCGCGCGGTACGGTAGGTAGGAGCTGAATTCAAGTATCACTTACCGTAAGTCACCCCGCAGCAGGACGCAGGATCGTTCGCGCGCCCAGGGTCTCGCGACGAGGACTTCGAGCTGCTCTCGTGCCACATGCCGTGACGGAACGCCACTCGGCGATTCCATTGCGCGGATTAAAAGGACATTACTGCAGGAATTTTGGCCGGGCCACAGGAGAAGGCGGGCCGTGAAGTACCGTGAGACGATGGACGGTGGGACCTGGTAAGGCTACCAGCAGTTTTCACGCACCGTTGAAAGTGAATAGTTGTAAAATATTGAATGATTTTCCTCTTGTCGAGTTATTTCACTTTGCGTAGTTTTGAAGCCCTGTTTTTTAGTGTTAAAGTGACGTACAGTCGGTATGATGACTAGATCGAGCGGAACGATACAGTACGTTGTCGTCATGGTTCCAGCTAGCTGTTCCATTTAGCATCGGGACGTTGCTATGATTCGATTCGTTCAACTCTGCCGACGTCACGCCGGCAGGGCATGAGATTTGGGTTCTAAATTGATACAACTTTAGCCGGGCTGCCTTTGAGCTGGGTTCAGACACCGGTTTGGTCTACGCAATAAAGCGCGTCGCGTCTCGCGTCGGTCGGCGCGTGGGCCTAACGAATGGTCTGGTCTCGAGAGGCTGCGTAGCTAAGAAGTTGGCAAAAAATAAATTCATCAGTTTCAATTAAGCCGCACAGTCACCAGCGACCAGAGTCAATGGTTTGCGGCACTAAAGGAGCCATTTGTCTTCCGACGTGCATTTTGAATGTTTTGTTAAAGCAAAAAATTGGACCACAGCATTGAGAAGGTATTCGATCCAGGTCGAAGCTTCATAATCATTATAAAGCAATTGCAAAGTGGAGGTGAAATGTATCGCTGCCACTGTAATGCACACAATTCAATTGCCGTTTTCATCGAATAAATGATAAATGATCTCGGCGTTGCTCGCAAACCGAAGCGGTCTGATCCGTCCAAGATTGTACCAACGCCCGGCTGGCAGCTCGAGAAGTAAACTGTAAAGTAGATAAGTGCATCTGCGTGGTTTGTTTACGCGGCCCAAAGTGACGCTTATTTCTTCGCCCAGAGCAGGCGTCCGACAAGGCGTCGGGTCCGTAAATTGGGGGCTCAAAATTGTTCCCCCTTCACAGTCGCGTCCCGCCTGCATGGAGGCAAGAAAAAAGGTGACCCTCTTACGCACCGCTGTGAGTAGCGCAGCAAAAGAGTAGCTAAATTGAATAATGACCGGCCCGGTTCGATCCACTTTATGCGTTTGTTTGCATACAAAACGTAGGAAGCAACACGAAGACGCAACAACGACGGAGCATCCCGGCGTTCGTCAGTGACGAGTTTAGCAAACGGGGCAATTGTACCAAACTAAACCCCTCCGCTACAAACGCCATAAAACAAATCCCTTCGGCTAGGACGGACCGACCGGACAGCTGCGACAAATGGCGGGACCGATAAAACAGTCCCAAAAACCTTCTTCTCAGAATGAAATACAACAAAAAAATGCAGCTCAGAATTGAAAAAAGTCCATCAAATCCACGGGGACAGATGGGCAGCGAAAAGATTGCGACCAACGGGTTGGTCCCAAGTTGATGTGCCGTTTCGGAGGACGATTGCTATCAGAGTCGTAATCGCAATGTGGTGGCGCAGCACGCGCTTATCGCTGAAACAAATCCGCGTGACCCGACCAGACCGCCGCCCAAGGGATCATAATATTTTCGCATGAAAACAATTCAATAAATTTAAATTCAGCTAATGATCCTCTAAACGCTGCGCCTCGCTTTCGCGGCCACAAGCAACGATGCCGGTTGTTGATCAAGCAGCAGACCCCTAAACAGACCAGTTGTTTCGAAATGTGACCCTCAAGCATTGGCGTAGAAATTAGGTTTTAGTTTCCAAACTTTTCATACCTGGCGCTGGATCCGTTTCAAACATGTCAATATATTGATATGATAATTATACCAACCGCATCTTTGCAGGCTGCATGCGAGGATGCCATTTCAAAGGACCAACCTGCCTGTTGGCCAATCTTCGGCCCAGGGTCCAACATCCATAATTGAGCAGTCTATCAATGTAATAGCTTAATTTTCTTTAATGGTTGACTCGCAGAATAGCCTCCAATTTCACTGACCTGCCCTAAGAATTATGGCTTCTTACCCGGCGCATCCACCGAGAAATCCTGGCTAGGAGTCAATTTTGGTGTTTCATTCCTGTTACCTTTGTTTTTGTGTCCCTTCCCAAATCGGGGGCCGGAAATCGGATATTTCTTTCGTTTCCGATTAGGATACCGGATGTGGCCGTTCTTCTTTCTCTCTTGCTCCTTTTGAATTAATAATAATGATGGTCAAATGTCATAATATTTCAAACGCAATCTTTACTCGGTCGGTCCACTTTCGGTGGTGATTGTGGTGGCCGGAGAAAGAAAAAGGAGCCAAACCCGCGTCTGAGGCGGAAGAAACACGGAGATTTCTCTTCTGCGCGCTTCCTTCTGGGAACGAGAGACGGGAATGGGGTGGCTAAAAAACAGATTAATCAAAAAATCATTCATCCCACGACGCGACCCGCAATCGGCAATCAACATCCTTCAAACTCGAAGGGACCGCCGACCTGGGTTCGCCGTCCGATGCTGCCTCTGTGTGGGTCCCACTTTAGAACTGGTTCTGGGCCTCGCTAATCATTTTTCGCTCCTAGGCGCCTCGCCATTAATCGCCGTTTTGCCAAGGAACCGAGGAACACTCCGGAAAGCGGAACCAAAATGCGTCCCCCGTGTGTCTGTGTTTTTCGTGTAGTAAGAGGGACGAAAATTGAGGCCAACTATAAATGGCAAGAGCTGCCAAGGACAGAATGAAGACATGACGGTGTTGACTTTAATGCAATAAATAACCTAAGATTCCAATAACAAAACTGTTGAATATGAGTCTTCGAAAAGTTAAAATAAAAAGTAAACAGCAATTCATTAAAGTATCTTATAATTTATCTACTTCTCTTCACTAAATACTTCTCTAAAAGTTTAAATCTGCATATCCGAAACCCGAATCATCGCTTCACCGAACCGGCCGTAAGTTTGCAGGACCCGTTCTCCGATTTCGTTCGTTTTCGCACCGATTGTTCTCCCGTTCGTAGTGTGTCCACTTCCTGAAGGCCCGCGCACTCCAGAGTCCCATCAACCGTTCCGGAGCGAAATGCGTATGTTTCCTGTCAAAACATTCACTGCTCCAGCGCAGCGGCGCGGCACACAAAAACGAGCCGTGGTGGTGGCGTGGCCACAGAACGCCGTGAATCCCCCTTTTGCTTCGGCCAGAGAAGTGTAGAAAATGCCAACCGACAACATCCAAACCCGACAGCAGGGGCCACCATCGCGGGAGAGGAGCTCGGGACTTGGTGGCGGGTATCTGCTGGTCCTCACAAAGGGCCTTAGCGTGCAAACAACGAACTTCCTCCGAATTATTTTGCCAACGTCCACCCTAACGCCGAATGGTACTGGATGATGTTTTTTTATGTCGTCATTTCAACTTCCCGAAACCTCCAACTCCGTCGCTGTGGTCGGGCCGGTGGCCGTAATCCTTGGGCATATTTCACCCGACCGAGACCGAGTCCCATGGGGAGGAAATCATTATGCCCGAGGTTTCCCTTTTTCGGTTGCTGGTGGTTGGAGGCCGGCTGGACCGAATTTTCCCACGGAGCGGGAGGCCCCGTTTCCCCTTGACCTCCGCCGGGGAGCCGGGCGGGAGCGAATGTGGGTCACGGAAATTAAATTAATTTCCCACTGAAAGTGTCGATAATTTGTCACCCGCAATCAACCGGAGTGCCGGAGGGAATCGTCTTTTCGCAGCCGTCGGCATTTTCCGCTGACTTTTCGGAAGTTTTTTAACTCATTCAACAAGTTGTTTTCGGATTAGCAGGGATTCGTTCCCAACGAGGTCCGGATCGGAGTCAATAATCGAAGCGGAGGTTTTAATGTTTTCGCCCAAATTCCTGCGGGAGGACCGTTTGGGCGATAGATCGCAGCTTTTGCGGTGAGTTTATATTTTCATTTGATTTTCTTTTTCTATAATTTATCGCTTCTCGCTAACGGGTCTTCCGTTGCCATATGTACACGTGCACTTCGGGCCGGTTCCTCCTAAGTAGAGAGTCGATCTTACGGCTACGAGCTAAGAGGAGCTGTACAATTTACTAATACTTTCGCGGCCTGTCCTTTAGCCGGCGGCGATTCCGGCGCTACTTTTGGTTGCGCTCTACCTGAACTGGCTCCTATTGCGCCCATCATCATCACCATCATCGTCATTAAGTCACAGCTTGGTTTTCGATACGGTTGCGCTTGCAGACAGTGGACGCTCCTAACGCTAAGCTCCTAACAAAACACTAGACTCCCGGCAAGAGACTGCTAACAAATTAACGAAGCTACTATCACTGGTCAGGCGACGGTCTGGCCACCTTATGTAGGTTGGTGTGGGTGTGTTGCACTCACTGTCCGGCCGCTGCCAGGACCTCAGCGCGGAGGTCCTAGCTCTGGCGCGAGACGAGCGTGATCGGTTTGAAGATCGTGGGACCCGTGGGGACCGGAGCGCCCGTGGGCGATCCTTGCGGGAGGGCCCCAAGTGGCGAGTGCTGCGGGTGCTGATGCGGGTGGTGCGGAGAGGCAGGATGATGCGGGGGAGCATCGGTACTTCCGGTGGGGCTAAGTTGCTGATGATGTTGTTGCTGCTGCTGCTGCTGCTGCTGCTGGAGGTGATGGGCAGCGGCCGCGGCCTGGTGGTGGGCTTGAGCTTGGTGTGCGGCGGCAGCGGCCGCTTGTTGGGCGGCTGCGTGATGCTGAAGCAGGTGCTGGTGGTACTGGAGTCTTTGGTAGATTTCGGCCTGCTGTGCCGGGCTGCCCATCGGGGAGGGAGCCTGCGGGTGTAGCTGAGGTGCGGTGGCCGCTGCGGCGGCCGCTCCCAGCAGCCGATCCATCCCGAACCCGGCACCGACGGCTCCGAGCGGCAGGGGAAGTGGTAGCGTTGGCGGTTTCGGGGCCATGCTCGGGGCGTACGGTCCGTAGCGGTACATCTGGGCTGCCAGGAGGGCCGTTTGGGCTTGGGCGTGCGAGGGATACAGGAACTGACCGAACTGCGGGTAGCCGAGCGAGGGGAACATGGGCCCCACCAGGGATCGCTTGAAGGCCGCCAACCGGCTGCGGGATGCAGCCGTCGAACGACGACGCAGCTTGCCGGTCGAGCCGCCGATGAAAACGTCCTCCGCCGACGGGTCCAGCATCCAGTAGTTGCCCTTGCCGGGATCGTCGTAGTGGCGGGGCACCTTCACGAAGCACTTGTTGAGGCTAAGGTTGTGCCGGATCGAGTTCTGCCAGCCCTGCTTGTTGTCCCGGTAGTACGGGAAGTTGCGCATAATGTACTCGTAGATACCGTTCAGCGTGAGCCGCTTCTCGGCGCTCTGGCGGATGGCCATCATGATGAGGGCGTTGTAGCTGTACGGGGGCTTCTCGTTGCCCTTTTTGCCTTCGCCATCCTTGGCCGGGCTGGAGGTGCTACTGCTGCCACTGCTGCTGGCCCCATCGCCCTCCGTTTCGTCCGATTTGTCTTTGCTGCTGCAGTCCATCGGCGGTGGCGTTCCGGTCACGTCCAGATCGCTCTCGGTGTCGGTCAGATCGTGATCCTGTTCCTCCGAGCCGATCGGTGACGGGCAGGAGTGCAGCGTAGGCGACGGTGTCTGTGATGGCGAAGATTTCATCGTTTCCGGCAGGATGGAGTTTATCGAGAAGCTGCTCTTGAGCGGTGCCCGTGCCACGCCGAACATCGTCTGACCGTTCATCATGGTGGGCTCAATTTTAACCATACTTCCGAGTGTCAATTGCATTCAAACACTGGTCGCACTTTGGCGCACACAAGTGAGCACTGGACTCGTGTCGCGAACTTTGACCGTTTTCACTGACTCCTTTCACTCTGATCACATCCAATGTTTGTCGCTGTGATTTATCCGAATTGTCGTTTCACTTTTCCACCACACCGAGGTCCGGGTCCGTTCATATATCACGTCACGTTCCGCTGTTAACTGTGGGTTCAGAAGATCACACAAAAAATCACGTGCGGTTCCGATCGTGCGGTTCGTTCGATTCTGAGCAAGATTTCTTCCCCTTCAACTGCTTTTATACTGCGCACGTCATCCAATCCGGAGGACGAAACGCACACCACCAAACATGCGCACAGCCGCATTGAAGTGAAACGCCCTATAGGCCGAGCCGTGCGCATGAGCGTAGTCGCTAGAGAGAGAGAAAGAGATTGGGACATTTCCCGGTCCAGGTACCCTGGAAGCCCGACATCCTGACGCAGGATCATTCTGGCCACAGCAGACAACTCAGGGCTCCGGAGTCCAGGAGTAATTTTAATAATTTGGATTCTTGGGGGACTCTAAAAGGGTAGCAATCTGTCTCCAAAATGTGAGCCGGCCGCAAGGGAAATTGATTTCCGATTCCGCTACGCCACAGGATTTGTGGAGTCCTAAAACAATGAACGATTTTTTCGAATTCTCGCCAGCAACCCTTAAAGTGTATAGGGGTTGCGGTTGTATGCGTGTACGTTGTGCTCGTTGCAACTCCGCCCTATTCATTCCGCGGCACAACTCGCGGCTGAAAGAGACACTGCGAGAGCGAGCACCAAGGAACGAACGGGACGTCGAGTCGAAGCTGGTGGTAGTTGTTGGGCAAATAGCAGTCGGACAGTTGTAAACGTTCTCAAGATCTACAATTTGTTTACACACCGTGCTTCACAACAAAAGACAAGAGCGCGCTACGCGCTTCGGTGTAAATAAATAAATGCAATTTTATTTGCTGCGTGAACTCGCGGGCCGATGCGTACGAATGTCGCGAGTATGCGTCTCTCGATGGTTGCTGCGATGAATCTTCCCTTTCGCTCTACGCGGCTCTTGCTGTACGCTTCGCACAAAATGGAGTCCGCGACTCGCGACGACGGACCAGATCATGGCGAGAATATCTTTTTAATAAATATTGCCTTTTCTCGCGTCATTTTGTTATTGTTTCTGGCGCAAAGCCCCCACAATTTTATTACATTTAGACTTTTGTAGGCCATCCCTTCAAACGGCTTAGGAGCGAGGGACACTCTTGGAACGGTTTTTTGGTGTTACTGTACATTGTTCGGTGGCTGATGGTTACCCGTGTTTGTTTTTGAATAAATTAATACTGTTTTGCTTATTAATGTCATTGCGAATAATATTCTTTCATCTTTTAGCCCAATGCACGCCATTTGCAGTGTTTGTCACCCCAACTGGGCCATAAGCCGCTCACAAGGGGCGTTGGCGAATGATTTGTAAGTTAATTTCCAACCATTGTCCACGAGGACGTCGAGAAAGAAAAAAGGCCATTAACGTGGTTTAGACGTGGTTCGTCCCGGGAGGGTGTGTTCAAATTTTGTCAAAATGTTTCTATGCACGAGGCTCAACAGTGTGGCCCGGGTGCAAAATCGAGCTCGACAAAAAATAACACGACTCCCCGACTAGTGCAGACTCCAGGGTTTCGCGCCGCTAACGCGCATAACACCGTGTGCTGGCCCGTTAATGGATGCTCTGGGTTTATGACACTCGTCCGTCCGTTACGGCCGTTGACGGGAACACACGTCTGGCCCCTGGGGTCCCGGCAGGCAAGAACCGCCCTTTGGCTGCAAATCTGGATCAGCGTTCCGCAGCAGCATCGAGCAGTGATTGACTTCTCTAATTGCCGTCAATTGTGCTTTGTATTTGGTGCCATTCCGGAATTGGCACCTGGAATTGGAGGGTTGCCCGGAGAAAGCGGCGATGCGAGTTTCCATAGGCCCGTAGCTCCTGTTTCGGAATGTACAGGGTAAGGGGCCCATCACCCCGCTGTTGCTCCGATGGTAATGATCGTAGGAAGTTTCCTACGAGTTTGAAGCTTTTTTTGTCACAGTGCCAGGCCAAACTTCTTCGACGTTTTACCCTGCAGCGAAAAGTATTGATCAAAAAACGCATCTCAGTTCATTAACAACAAAACCAGTAACGCACGGGTGCGAGTTTCAATAATGATTGGAAATTTATGGGAATTGTTTCATGTACGAATCGGTCGACCACAAGGTCCAGCAGGAACAAATAGGTTTTCTCTTCAGAGAAAAAAGGGAAACCTTGAAATGTCCTTCGCCTCTACCCAGGTTTCTTGGGGTGTTTACATTAAACACCTTTCATCGAACATCCGTTCCGTGTGGAGCCATTGGAAATTGATAACGACATGTTTGCCCTGCGGTGGTTTGGTTGACCCTCACAAACATTCCATTCTCTCCGTGGCAAGGTCGTCTGTGGCCAATAGGCTGTCAACGGAATGGAGTGCTCAGAATTGTTATCCTTATCCTTGGTGCCGGAAGAAATCATTTACCCTTGACACAACCGCAGCGATCCAAATGGCCTCAGAAACTGCTGGAGCTTCGGTTCGTCAGACGAGCGAAAAGAGCGATGTGTTTCGAAGGACACCCAGGCCGGAGTGTCCTTGATGGTTGAAATCTGTTTCGCTGTTTGTGACAAAACGAACTGCTGTTTACTAGGGCGAGGCCCACCATCGCTCCGGTCGAAGATGTTCCGCAACCGGGGCACCGCGAAATCAATTTGCATCGCTGTTGATCATCGCAGAGAGAGAGAGGGAGAGAGAGAGGGAGAGTAAAAGGACCTCCCCGTACGTGCAGCGAGCTCCTGACCCACACAACCACCCACATGGTGGAACTGACAATAGTGCGACATGATTGTCGCTCACGAACCGTGAAAAGGGACCAATTTAGGGACTTCATTCTCACTCGCCACCCGGCTGCCCGATGCTTCCGATGGTAACCAGAAAAAAGGCCCAGAAGGACCTCCGGCCAAGCCGAACCCATACTGACTTACTGACTTTTCTACTTTTTTGTGCGCACGGAAGGGAGCACGTTAGTCACAGTTCAGGCTGCTCATTCTAATAATGTTCTATCGGAACTGGCCCTGGCCGTGGTGGTGGTGGTTGACTGGCAGACAAATCAATTATCCATCGAACACCAGGGCCCAAGTTAAAGCCAACAGAATCTACGGAGCGTCGGATCGGTACCATAATCACAGCCAAAATCGATTCGATACGAGTAGTTAGAAGCTCAGAGCCCGCCGAGTGTGCTACGTGCATGTTGGCGTGTCGTGAAACCCACGCCATGCACCCCAAAACGAGGCACAAATATTGAAGAAAACACCGAAACACAGTTTCGAAAAGCAAGACACACCAAGAGTCGGTAAGTCAATCCGGAGATCGGTGGCGGTGCGAGATGAAAGTGATGCCGAAGAAACGGCATTAAAAAAGCCGTCACTCATGGAGAAAGCGAAGAAAGATGAGCGAAAAAATGTGAACCTCATCTCCGATGGCCGACCACCGACCAGGGCCCTACTCTAGCACCATTCGTTCTGCTCATTACCCTGGCCGAGGTGATTTTTCTGACTTTATTTTAATAAAACATTTCAATTTCGATGAAAATAGTTGCCGCTCCGCTTCGAGCCGGGCTTTCGGGATTACTTGGCCTCGGAAGATGACTCGGATAAAGTGGAGAGGAGCAGAAAGCAAAGGCGAAAACGAGACTTTGTTTCAAGCCGTCGACGCAAGGACGACGAAGAGAAAAAAGGGACAGAAAAAAGAGAGGCAGCAAAGCGAAAAAGGACACCGTGTCTAATGAGGTTTTATGACAATATTATCACCGAGTTGCGCGTCTCCTGGACCCCCTTGGAAAAACTGTGGAAACTTAGCGAAAAGGTTCGACGTCTTGTTTTTTGTGTGTCTCTTCGGCGACTGGCCAGCAAGGGGCCGCTCGAAGGAAGGAGTGTCGTGATCGGACGTGGTCTTTCTTTCGTTTCGTTCGAACGTACAAATCAATTTGCGAAACCATAAGCCACCTCGGCAACGTCTCTTTGCCGGCCGGGGGGTCCATCGTCGGTTGGGAGCAACTCTTCGGCCTCTTAACGCCCCGATCAGAATGGTCAAAGATGTCAGCGGGAACGGACGACCATAAATGCATAATGCAACAGATAATTTGCTTCCCCCTTGGCATACGGACCGCCAAAGGCGTTTTCCATACTGCTGTGCTGGGCAGTGACACTTTGTCTCGATAATCCACGATAATGACTGCCAAACGCTCGGCAACAGGAGGTGGCCAACAGTGTGGTGTTGGGCGTTCGCAGAAATCTCCAGCGAACAATGACATATTTTTCTAACCTCAAAAAACGGCTTAAAACTATCTAGCGATAGGATTTCTAGTATCTCAAATTTGGCCACCCTTAGGGGTTGGAATCAAATCCAGATTACGTTTATTAAGAGGCTTTCTTCTTTACCTATCATTTCATCGCTAATAGGATAACGATCGCGATCATGATCATGTTCAATTGACAGAATGTGACTTTCTTGAGGAGGACTACCTATCGTCGCTACCTACACTGGACGATCTTAAAATGTTGACTTCTGATCGCTACCTTGCAGTGTCCTTCGAATGCTGTCCATCACCTATGCTGAGGTGCTTTCAACGTCCACACTACCCAGAGGAGAATACGAATACCCCGTGGTCATGGAAGAGGAGGAGGACCTCAATTTGGAGGAGGCACTTAGCTGTCCGGGGGTACCCGCCTGTGAAGGCGAACAGAGGGTAGATGTCCTGCTGCTGGATTAATTCAACGTTTCCTTGTCCCTTGCTTCCCAATATTCGCATCGACCATTCTCAATAAATATTTGGCTTTCATTAACGGCTACCGGGACCGAAGGAGTGAAGCGTTCGCGAAAGGCAACGTAGAGAGCGAACGGGTACCGAGCGTCCGAGGTAGCCACCTTCGAATGTCCATCGTACCTCCGTGAACCTACGTAGCACTGGGCGGATACGGTGGGCGATCATTGAATACGTAATGGTAATGGCACTTCGCAGCGGGTCAATCCAGGCAAACACCAGGCCCACAGAATGGTTAGCATAAGTTGAAGGTGGACACAGCGAGTTGACTTTTGCTTTGTTTCGTTTTATTGAGCCAATTTGTTGCACGGAAAGCACGTCGCTCAGGTAAACAGCAGATCTCGATCATGATCAGGATGCATACGATGTGAAGCGCGATGGTTTCTGTCCGCAATTCCTTGCAGTCTCCATGAATTGATTTATCGTCATTGGCTTTTAAACATCATAATCAATTAGTTACTCGTATCAACAAACAAACACGGAAATCAATTGATTACACAATGGCAGCTGCTGCTTTATTTGTTTAGCTTTTAATATCAGGCAGACGATCGCCTGGGACCTACAAGGAACCACACAGGGGTTCTGTCCGTTCGGGTTTTCAATTTGCCTCTGCCTCATCACGTCAGCGCGCGTGCTTCATTAATCTCTCCAGCGTCGTCGGGATTCACCGCGTAATGGCGTCCAGACGGAGGGCTTTTCCCGGTTTTCCCGCAGGCTGGCTGGTCGTTGATAAATCGTCCAACGATGACGCGCCGCCAGCGAATGACTTGCGTTCCGATTCTGCGCTCGAACGGCTTTATTTATTGCGATCCTTGCTTAGTCGGTCCTTGGCCATCCTCCGGGGGGAACAAGGATCTTTGAGCCAGTGGGCGAAGGCAGGTGATGTTTGTTTGTTTCTACACATTTCTTCTATTGCCTAGACCACGAGAACTTTGTGGTGTCCTCGCTGATGGCCCCTCCATTCCGGCAGCCACCTGGATAGGACATGCCAGCAACAATGCCAGCGCTTGCATCGAACCATTCGCCGGTGAAGGCTGAGGATTTGTACTGCTCCGCATGAATCGATGATCAACTCATTATTTACTGCCATAAATCACGCCGCGTGATCGCCTAAGCCTAAGCTCCCTCGGAACGAATGCCGCACTGCCGATGGGGCCACAGATTTGAGGTTTGCATGGACCATAAAATGGATTAGCGCAACCGGCTGTCGGCGGGTACCCAAGCTCGATCGCTCGATCACCGGTGGGACGTTTCGAACCGGTAGCCAAAACGCTCACCCATAATGCGTATAATTTGGCGTTAAATACGGAAAATATTTTGTGGAAATTCCGCCCAAGAATCTCCACCCCGGCGTGCTGTGGGTATGGGTTCCCAACGACACCGATCACTCTGCCTGCGAGCATCACGAACCATCAGCCGAATGGCCTCATCAGCACATAACCCTTTCGCAGGATTCCGGAGACGGGAACGGGACGTTCGCTGCCAAAAGGGTTAGACGGACGGACAGACAAAGGAAGCAATAAAAATTTGTTTTCACTACACCTAATCCTTTCTACACCTCCTACCAAAGCGGACGGACCCCAGGATCGGGCTAGGATCGATCGCAGTGCCAAGCAAGCTTGGTGCTTTCACCAAGCGGCAGTTGCGGGCAGTTTTCGAATCGTCAGACTCCTGCAGGTCCAGCGTTAATGAGCACGGGATTCGGGGCAATAAAATGGCCAATTCCATGGCCTTTGCGTATCCCTTCTAGTCCGGGGACACTGTATTAGGAAGCGACTTGTGCTCTGGTTCAACAACAATTGAAGTTCGGAGCGTCATATTTTATGATACTCGGCGATCACGTGTTTTGTGACGTTATTTTTACCGCAAAAGGATTATACGTGCGCACACCGAAAGGGTTGCGAGCCGGGTTTTCAACGAAGAATGTTTAATTCTTTTATTGCACCCCCTTCTGTTACGGATAGGCCAACCGATGGCAATGCATTCTCGTCTTAAAGCCCCTGCGAGACACGGAGGAGGACTTTCGGTAACTCGGCCGGTAAGCGGCCTACTCGCGACCGTTCCGCGGGAGGTACTTATCGTGTGTTCCAGATCTGTGGCGCAGCGAACAAACGAGGGTTCCACAAAGTCCCGTTAGCGTTAGGCCAAGTTTGGCAGTTTCTACACAGCTCGATACACATTCTAGACACACTTTTATTGATGCACCGAGCAAAGTGCCATCCAAACAGTTGGTGTAGTTTTGGAAACAAAGGTTCTCTAACGGTTCCGGCGGCCAAGGTGCGATGGCATTGCTGATATTGCGCCACCTTTTGCCGTTGTAAACATTTATTTGCTGCTACACTGCTGTTGCTCCCATTTTTGTTTTCGTTCTGGAGGTGAAAGTGAACGACTTTTGCCGGGCAGTTGCAGTGTGGCGACAGCCGAAAAGCCCCGTTATACGGTGAACATGGCCTGCAATTTGGTCATTTCAACGCTCCAACAAAGACCGCTTAAGAATGCACACAAGTTATATCGTGACCTATTTGGAACTAATTTCGATGCAAAACAGAGAGCAACCGTTCGGCGGAAGGGTTACACATGTTTAGGAAAACAATTATGCAGGTCTTTAGGGCTCCAAAAACAACCCTATCATATGTTTGGAACCGAAGATGAACGGAAAGTTGAACGAGGCGTCTTACATTGCCATTTTTCCTGGTTTGAACGATTTGAATAATATTATTAATGATGCAATCCACCCTATAATGTTAAGCCACCGTGCTCCTGTGCTCCTGTGTGTTCGCTTTCAACACCGTTAGAATATCAAACTTCCCGCACCTGACGCACTGACAACAATCCGAAAGAATCGGATCCTTTCTTCGCGTGGGATGGGAAAAGGAAAAAAACACAACCATTTCAGGATCACACTTAAGATGATTCACTTGAGCGAAAGTAGGTTTGGGTCTTCAACCCCGCCCGTTGGAGGCCAACCTTGCTTATGCTACTCGAAGGCCGGCAACAAGTCAGTTGGTAAGCCGGCGGAGGAATCCTGAGAACGACTTCTGCACTTGATAACGAGCCGGCGGGGGCAAACGAATTAAAAAGGTCCCGATCTCGGGTCCCTTTCATCCCGACACGCCGCGTCACGACGCACGCACATAATGTGGCAATTTACGATCCTTGATTGAGTTGTTTTCGTTTTTATGAGAGTTGGATTTTTCAATAGGCTCCAGGGGCCTCGCAGCCATGCCGTCAAGGTGCAGGATAATCGGGCAAACACCTTTTTGACCACCACCGACCGTGGACGGTCCATAAATGCGGGACAGGCCGGGACTGGCTAGGACGGGTCATCGAAACGGCTCAAGCGGCGAACTACATTGTTGTGATTTGTGAGAGAGCAAACGCGGCGCGAGTGAAGAAGCGCGGGACGAAACAGATGCATAAGGATGCTCCCTTTTTATGATGTGTCTGTGCGAGGGTGTGAAAGAAGCGCTTTAAGTCCTGAGAAACATTCCATCGAACTTCACACCCTTTGAAGGAAGGACGCTATCGATCGCGGCTTTTCGTGTGCTTGGCTTCAGATAGTCCGCACGATAAGTTCCGGTAGCATTGGAAGCATATTATTTTCTCTTAAAAATCCTTCAAAACCTGCCAGTTTATCTAGAACTAGAGGAAGACAAACAACAATAAAAGCTCCAAAGGCCGACAAAAACTCGGAGGGCACTTGCGGCACTAGCGTATCAATTTGTCAATTCCAGTAGTTGGCCGGATGATGAACCTCATCCTCGGGAAACATCGGGAATTGAGGCAGCCATTTGTTATTGTTTCTCCAGAAATCGGTGTAGCTCTTGGTGGCGGCATTCGCTCAAAGCGGCATCCCTTGAGCACGGTTCGAAATTCTCGGATGTGGGATGTTGTTGCATTGTTGGCGCGCACGTTGTCGTGTTTGGCCGCTTTATCTCTTCCTCCCTAATAGAGCCATCGTCACATCGCACGCACAATGAAAATAAATAAATACAAACCTACAAGGGACTACCAGGATACGCCGAAGCGGTCGGAACGGAGAGCACATTAAAGCGTTCCGACCGACCGGCGTTGGCCGGCGAGGATGCTCGTAAATTTTGTCTCTCCACATCCCAGAATCCCGGGGGGTGCCAGCAAGCCATTAGTCAATTCGTGCGATCGTCATGATTGTTCGTTACCCGGTTCCCTTTTCGCCCCGATCCCCGCCATCGGCCCATCGGAATCTCGGTCGCTCGGTCACTTGTCGGGATGAGGGCGATGATCGTGATCACTTTATTTCTTCGGCTGTCATCAAATTCGGCACTCGTCGTCAAAGTCCGGCCCCAGGCCGGTGACCAACACAAATTAACGGAGAACGGAAAACAGCAAAACGGCATCTCTGTGTGCCGAAACGGCAAAAAGGACATCAAAGTAACAGGAGAAGAAAAAGGCAAACCATCAACAACGAAAGTGCAACAGTAGGCGTTGCACTTTCGGTGCCCGTTTGATCCTTCGACCGTGTCATGCGATCGTTTCAGCTTTTTGTTTGTCTTTTGGTCACATTTTGTATTTAGTACACGATTTCGGGTCAGCGGGTCAGAGTACGAAAGTTAATTTCGTTCCGCTTCACGAGGCCCCAGGGAAAACTGCTCGGGGTCCCCGAGCGGAGTGAGCCGTCTCGAGCCCGGCCAGTATCAATTACGCTGGGACGCGGGACACAATCCAAGATGGTAACCCCGCTGTCCGTAATGATGGTCACATTGTTTTTCTTGCTGCAATAGCCAAGTGCGCGGCTCACTTCAAAGTGCAGCGCCATAGAGCGGACATTTTTCTAAGGGACACACAGGACACATCATCCGCCGCCTCTTGACGCGCGGGGACGCTGCCAAACGGCTTCTGGCTTCTGGTTCTTCGCATCCCAGCGTGTTGAGCCCGGCACTGGCACTGGCCAGCAGCCATTTCCACCGAATTTCGAGTCCTAGGGGAGGCGGGCGTGCCAGTGTTTACCGGGCCTGGTACAGGGTGGCCGGTTTCATGTTCGCGCCCCGACACTTGAGCACGAACACCGAAAGGGCTAGAGGACCTTCAAGGGCTCGACGGCGACGGACGCTGCTTTCGCTCGGAGGACACTCTTTTCTCCCGCCGGATGCACAACAAGTGGCGCGTTGTTGGTGGCACAAAAAAACAATCGACTCATCGGCCCTGCCCTCCAGCTCCTGCTGAGCAGTGCGCCTTGAGAGCGTAGTCCGGTAGCGTCAAAGGCGCGATGGTTGGCTGAAGAAAGTCCAGCTATTTGTCACCGTGGGGTATTCACGAAGGAATACTTTGAGCGTTCGGGGAAAGAACGAAGTATGAGAATGTCTTTTTGACTTTGTAGTCTCTAGAGAACGGAGCATGAAACGATACAATGGACTTAAAACTAATTAGAAAACGAATAGTAGCATAAGCAGCGGTTAAGCAAATCAATAAAAACTATTAAAAATATAAGGTCAGTCAGTGCTAAACCACACACGAATATTTGTATCGATCGATGGCACGTTCCAGCACTCGAGTGTGGCCCGACCCCGCGACTACTTGAACCTTAATGTGAACGGCATCCCTTGGTCCTGCGGCCGATACCGATTGTCCCGCCGTCACACACGAGGTTGTATCACGATTGCGATGTAAACTTTGTAACCATCGTGTCCCTGGCCCTTGTTGTGAGTTCCAAAACAGATTCAAACACACTGCAAGTGATGCACTTTCCGATGAGCCAAAGAGCGCCTTAGGACCCCCCGCCGGGGGGGTTTGGTTGAAGTGAGTTTTGGATAACTTTTTTCCGTTGCCTCACAGCACCAACCTGCATAACAGGCGTTTTGGCGTTTCCGACGGGAACGGGCCACCTAGTAGCGGTACTGCGCGGAAAAGCGCCACTCGGTGGCACCACTCTGCGGTGGACGGAAAAACGGTATTGTTGGTCGTTTGCCGCGATGGAGAATTTACATTCTTGAGCACGAACGGCGTGCATCGATGCTGGAGCGACAAAAACGCACACATCCGGGCAGGACGACGGAACCGTCGTTTCGGTGTCGAGTACCGGCTGAACCGAATGTAGTTTTTTGTTTTGTGTATGGAAAATTCGTTTTTCGGGAAATGCTCGTCCCTCCGGAGGAGTCCTCTTCACTGGCGGCATCGCGACATCGGAACAGTGAGCTAGGTTCAATAAACACCCAAGCCCCGCGCAATCGATCCGAGGCTGGCACAATGGCTGGCAATGGGTGTTAGAGAAAATAACCGCCCTTTACAAGTGGCCCCCGAACTTGGGGGAAGATGTTCTCCTCTTCAAAGAAGCAGCCACTTCCTAGCGAGTCCGGAACCGGATCAAACGTGGATCCGTGATCGAACCCTTTTTTTCTCAGCTGCTGTCAGGCCGAATAAACACGATTAATAAAAGAAGGCCCAAGAAGCGAGCCGCCTTACTCTACATAAACCTGAGACCACTCGTCGTCGTCGTCAAAGACCACCGAAGAATAGCCGGCACGGGCACGGGATGTTTGTTTAACCTTCAACATGCCACGCACGATTCCTGGAAGTGGGAAGTAACCGACCACAGCACCGGTACCGGTAGATTCCGGACCCACGCCGGAAGATCAATCCTATCATCATCACCCCGCTCTCGACTAGCCGCGTGGCCACGGGCGGCGGGTGTTGGGATGGCAATTTGTTTGATTGGAATGTTAAAATAAATCATTTGTAACTGGCACTGGCGGGGCGGGCAAAACGGCCTCGTGAGTCCGATCCGACAATAAACAGGCTAACATGGGGCCGGCCGGCGTGTGTATTACAAAAAACGATTGAAAACAACAAATAAAAATATGCACCACGGTGTCGGAAAGTATGTTCCCTTTCTAGTGAGGTGGCCGCCCATGGCTGGTGTTGCTGCTGAATGTCGACTGTCGATCAAGTTGGACTGGGAGCGTTTGTGGAGCGATCGGGATCTTCAATCGGGCGGCTTGGGTGGTGGCTTAATGGAAGGGAATAAATTATCCCAGAAAAAGGTTGAACATAAATATTGAATCCTTACGCGGAATATTGTGGGTGTACGAGGGAAACGAATTTTAGTTCGGAAAGAGCACCTTTACGCAGATTTAATTCGTTTTATAAATATATTTTGATGCCAACATTTCTCAAGTATCGTCGCCCAAGGTAGGTAGGTTCAAGGTAATTTACTTCGCCTATCACAATCTGTACATACCTTGGTTGCTCTTGCCACCAAGTTGCGCAGCAAGCTACGAATGCTTTGCACATTTCGGCTCCCATCTCCAATCAGAATGCTTTACAATTCATCTTGATATCGATACGGATAGTTGGAGCGATTCTTGCCGGTGCGGTTCTGGTATTCGTGTGATCGCTCGAATTCTGCACACTGCACAGTCGGAGGCTCGAGCCACTGAACGAGGTTTAGTCGGTGCGTGGATTTCGGTGTGAGACGTCCGCTGTAAGTACGTTGTGATATTGGACTTTGCTAAGAATTGAACAAACATTTTGGCCGGTTGCCTCAAATTGGGGCTGATAAAAGTGTTGTGCTGTGTGTTGTGTTGTGATAAAAGTGAAATTGTGCTTACGTTAGTTCTAACTTCCACGTGGTGATCATGCAGTGAAGAAGGCTTCAGTTTCGTGTTCAGTGGTTCTTTGTTCATAGCGAAAGTGCGATATTACGCCTCTTGGCTGTGCAAAGGTAAGTGTAATTGTTGTAAATGTTAAATGTTAGCGTAATGTTAAATGTTAGCGCAGTGTAATTGTTAAAATGTTATCTACGAACGAGAAAATTGTTTCACATCGATCGTGCCCTCGATTGAGCGCTTGCTTCCATTCATTGGTCATCGGCTTGGTTCACATTCCGCACATCCGGTAGTTGTCTGCGTGAAGGTTCTTCGGCATGAATGCGATCCGCTAGCAATGTGTCAGTGTTTTTCTGCGAGGTTACCTGAGTGCTAACGAGACTCGATAACTACAACTAACGGAACGAGGTCGGTGCACTTCGTCGGTGCTAGCGGTGGACCGAAGCGGTTCAACGGTGGACCGAATAATCGTTGAAGAATTTTGGATAAGGTAAGCTTGTCCAAAATGGAGTTTGATTTCGGGGCAAGGTTTCTCCTCTCCACGATCAGCAGATGGTGGCAACAAAAACGGGTAAACTTGTTCATTCGTCTGTCAATTTTCAAAAAGTCTTATGGTCTTAACTGATCCTCTAAAACGGTTAAAAGTGCGTTTCTTTCTGCACCGAACGGGAAATTCATTTGACGATCAGCCGGTACTGCTGCTAGCGGGCCAACAATGAAGCTCGTAATTTTACGATCAAATAAAAAATTGACGAATGTTTGTTTCGATTGTAACCCGCTCTGTGGAAGCGCCCGAGCAAAGAGTTGGCTAGAAATAACTCTTTGGTACCACAACAGCACGTTAAAGCCGTGAAAAACTGTAACACGAACCCAACCATGCACGATCGTAAACGATTAATTTCATCATTTGTTCAGCGTTATTGTTGAAACAAAAAAAGTGAATGCAATTAAACAGGGTTCGCGTTTTCTCCAGTATTTCATTTTCTGTTCGTTAGAGTTGGAGCGCAGCTTATGCTGGCCCGCCAAGGTGCGTTTACACATTTTACGATTTTCAGTTGTTACTTTTATGAAGCAGACACCGAGAGGAGTAGAGAAAAAAGGGGAAATAAAACCGTCAACGCCGTGGCGTCAGTGTAACGCCAAACGGTCAGAAAACACTAATAATTCCTGCACACAAAGCAATAAAATACTGGAGGTTCTCTATCGACGTTGGCGCTTCGGGAAGATGCGTTAAAAAGTTTTCCCAGCCTAGTTATCACCGGGCGCGCGTGGATCAGTACAGCCAACAAGGGACGGGCGATCATCAAACAAATACCCGAATGCTCCAATTAAACCGTGATAGTTAAAACGGTTACGGCCACCGCGTTGGGTTGGTTGGAAAGTGCCGAAAAGGGCTCGTTTTAATTGAGCCATTAGCTGACAGAAGAGGAAGACGGTCGGCGAGGCTCTAAGCGGCCGCGCCTCCCTTTTGTCACATGGTGGCCAAAATCATAACTTCATCCATCCGCGGTCCGTAGGCGAGGTGTACCGAAAAAAGGTGAATTAATGTCGATTAATGATCGTCGTAAACTGTTTTACGAGATGAAGGCACACCGAAAGTAACCGACACACATTCGACGGTTAAGTTCGATGGGTTTTATGCGTTTTTAACGAGCTGCACCGGAACGGCGCGTCTTTGGGCGCGAAAGAAGGGTTGAGACTCGATGGTTGATGGTTCTTGTGGCGCCCTGGCAGGCGCCTAACGTAATGAGAAAATCCCAAAGAGCTCCGACGGGGCTAGCATCTACGTTTTATCACTAGTCAAGCGCCCTGGTATCGCTACGAATGTTACGTTCGGCAGCGAGGCAGCAATAAGGACTTCATTAGCCCCAGTGCTGCGAGAAATGCATCCCGCTGGTTACTTGAAAGGAAAATCATCACCCAAAACTCCGAAACCTGGCCTGGCCAATCGGAGATACCTTTCGTCGGGAGATCACTTTTTGATGTCCTTGTTTTGTCGACAAAATAGAGTGGCCACTGCCCGCTTTTGTACCCAACTTTCGAGAAACAAAGCGAACTAGCATCGAAAGTCAAATCATGTTCCTGTTCCCGTGACTTCCGCAGAAACGCCGGGCTTGGTGAAAACCGAATCGTGAAGGCAAGGGCTGCAGAACTGCAACTGTGCTCCACGGGAGGGGTCTTCGGGGCCGATGATCGGCCAAACGAATCGGCCTGCTGGTCCCGCGTGCACAAAGGAGGTCCTGCAGAAGGCCAAGCTGCTCGCCTCCTGCCGGCAACGAAAGGTGTCGGGCCGTTTTCGGTCTGATCGATCTGCTTCAGAAAAGGCCCGATCCGTTGCAAGTGCCACCGGAGCCCCGGGGCAAACAATCAATGGAGTCCTGATGAGCTTACCTTAATTCCTGCTAAATTAAGCATTCATGCCGGGCTACTTTCAGCATCACGACATGCAACTGGCCCGTCCCAGTCTCTGTCGGGCCTGTTGCTGGTTTTCCTTCTTCCCAGCCACCAGATCAAACGGTTGCACAAAAGCTGCTGGCAGCGGAGAAATGGACAACCACCGTGTCGGGTAAAAATGGACAGTTGTTGGCCCCATCGCTCTCGTAGCCACCACCGCGTGTCTTTAACAATCGACAGGACACGGGAGAGCGAGAGAAGGGAAAAACGACGGAGAAATAAAACAAAAAAAGGACACGCACACCGCACGCCCCTGCCAGTGGGCATTCGATTGTTCTACGACGATTGTTCCCGTGGGCGATGCTGTGACTTGGCGGCCGTGATTTGTTTCCAAATGTCAGCAAATTTGGCTTCCACCGGTTGCGCTACAAAAACACACGTGCGCCCTTGCGACGGGCGTAAACAATTGTGCCGACGAAATAATCAACGTAGATCGATTTCGGCACCCGGGACGTAAAGCTGTCCCGTCCTTTCTACCGATTGTTTTCCCGGCTGTTAAAGAGGCACACTTTCGGTCAGAAGTAAATGAAGTTTTGCGTCTGATGTTTTCCGGGATGTGTTGACTCATTACTGGGAACAACACACGGGACAAGCAGAGAATGGCGTTGTTATGCGTCCTGCAGACTATCGCCCTTTTTACCAGGTTTACCGGCAGGTGTTGTATGAGTTCCCTGAGATAGATGGTTGAGCCGCGTTGGGTTCTGTCTGTCCACATCGTTGGGCAAATGATTGAAGTGAAGAAAGTTTCTTGTGATCCGTTTCCATGACGACTAGATGGTTCCGACGTTACGTTACCATGGTGCTTTCTTTCTACACATGCAACTTTCCAAATTTCAACGGTTGCTTGATTGTGCGCCTAAATTCCACTGCGACGGAATCCTCTCCAGATACGGGTCCGTATTTCCGAGTTCCAAAGAAGGGCATCGTACAGCCTGAAGAGAGTAATGTTCGGTTGAGAACAAATGCCACTATCATTACAACTCACTGACCTCAATTAGCCCACATCTCACACTTTCCGAAAGACAACTCAACTCATTTGTCGGTGTCACCATTCCGGAAGACACTTTCCCACCACGAGAAAGGCCAAAAGAGACGCCCCCGAATGGCCGAAAGATGCGTGGCGGAAGATGCGTGATGTGTGTGGTGCAACAGAATAATTACAACCCACGACGTCGTCACTCCCTCCATTAAGGGAGAGCTGTCTGAAGTACACACATATGAATTACCCAAATTAAGATCCCCTCGGGGAGATAACGAAAGATCTTGGAAGGTCATCGTAGGATCGGGGTTCTGGTGTGGCCCTTGGCAAGGCTTTTGTCCGGGAAACGTGCGAAAGGATACTCTCCGAATCTGGACGCTGCAAGAGGCAGTTGGCACTACTTTGGTGATGATGAATTTAGTTCTGGGCTCTCTGGAGAAGCGGCGCTTCGTACGAACTGTGTAAAACAACCGATTAAACTTATTTATAGTTTTATGGAAGCTAATAATGAAGGGACATTTGTTACATCTCGCCTCACCCCATTCTTCTCGATACCGCCCAACGCTGAGATCGCGCGACATCACTCGGAGGGGATCTCCGGATACTCCGGAGCATCTGCCAGTCGTGGGGCCGTGCCGATGAAGAAGTTAATTATTTTCGTACCAGTTGCTGCCTCCACTTTCGTCAGTCGCTGCGCCTCTTACTGCGCGTCCCGTTTCATTAGGGAAAACAATAACATAAATATGTTTTATCATCCGCCACGGAGTCAAGCATGAGCATGGCGAAGAGTTTGATGCCGTCGAGAGGCCACGCGCCCCCGGGCGAGAGTTTTCTTCGTTTCGGAACGGTCCGGGTCCATTCCGGTAGCGAGTGCGACGCCCGGGGAGACCCCTCGTCTTGTTTGTGGTCTTGTTCTTGCTTCATTTATCAAATTGTTTACGATGGTGTTAATTGGATGTTAATTAGTTCCATACTTGGTGCCGCCACTTTGGTGGTTTTCGGTCGTTTAGATGCCGGTTTTGTTTCCTGCTTGGGCCACCCCACGTTTTGGGTGCGATGCGTGATGCAATAGAGTTCTCGTTAGAAGGTGACAAGCATAAATTGTGATTGTGATCGACGCTCTATTAAACGATCATGGTGGACGCGATGCGATCGTGTAGTCAAGCATCGTTAGCGTGTCCATTACTCAACGGGATGGGATGACTCAGTACCGAAACTATTCTAAAACGATAATTTATGTACAATCCTTCCCGGGAACTGACATGGTGTGCGAGTTGTGCTCAAATTTCCTCTTCCCAAGTAGCGGTTCGCTTGTTAACAACATCTTCTTACACATCCACCGTCGCGGAGCCAGTGCGTCTGCTCTGTTGGGATGGTGCTACAAGAGGTGCTGGCAACAGGAGTTCTCTCTCGGGAACTGGTGTTCTGGGAAACTCCGAAACAAGTGGTTCGCCAACATGTGACTAGCGATCATACCGACACGTCACACTGTCTACCACGGTGCGGTTTGATGAATTATGGCCTTGTAAAATCTTGGTGTCGAAAATTGGTTTACGATAGAGCCATGATTTTCTCGCGTGTATTCTTGGGATTTGTACAACTGCACTGGATTCATTGATTCTGTAGCCGCCGAGAGCGGGCAATAAATTAATTAAAATCGTATCACACTGAAACCAGAGCATTGGAACGGGGGAACCGGAGCAATCCAGATCTGCTTTACAGGGCCACTTCTCAAACCGCAACGCATCTTGCTGTGGGAAAGGCTGTGAGCCTTTGATCTTTCTCTCCGCCAGGATCTTCCTTTTATGGTTCCGTGTTCTCAAATAATCGCCGCGAGTTATTTTCTCAGAAAGATCAGAACATTTGCTTGAGTTTCTTTCTTTCTTTTTTTCGTTCCTTCAATCGAAAATCACTCCGATCACTTGAAGTGATCAATCAAAAAAGGGGCCACAAAATAAACCGTGTCGTGGTGCGTCTGGCTAACATCAGAATGTGCGGAGTGCAGAGAAAATAATCAATGAAATTGATCGTACGCAAGTGCAAGTGTTGATCTTCACACGCTTCTAGACTTGCTGGAAGCACTTGCAGCGTGTTGTTGCAGTTTGTTTATTTAATGGCGTGACCCAAAGTGGACGTTTTCCTTCGCTTATACACACCCCAACAGCCGTACAGTAAACAGTTGCAACAAAAACACTGACGGATTTCTTGTATTTTATGTTAATTTCAATATAACCACAAACCATGGCATGCCAGTTCAATTAACAAAAAAATCGACATTTATGTATTAATGAATACTGACTCAATGAGTGGTTTATTACCACTATTTACAGTTTAATGGTTGAGAAAAATATTTATCGTACAGCGATTCCAAGTAAGGGGCAGATACTTTCATGATCAAAAGCATCAACACTCACCGTTGGGGGCAGTCTTGCCTTCGCCGTGCAGCGCACTTCAAACACCGAGGGCCAAGTTGTTGTTTATCACCCACGTTCCCGATCTGTTTACCAATGTTGTTCACAAATCAAAATCGAAGCCTGCAGCCAGTTTCGTTCCCATTCTTTACAAATCGCTGCCCGCGATCGCTCGAAATTCGAGCGATCTCGTAAGAACGTCGCGACTCGCCTTTGATCAGTTGGCACCTTTGGGCGGCCTTTTTGAGCGTTTCTCGAATCCTCGGAACGAACTCGAATCCCGTGGCGCGATTTATGAGTGCGCACACATGGCACGTGGTCCGAGGGCGAACTGCCGGGAAAATATTGCCTCGGTTGTTTGTTGATGAATCTCGCACCGTCTACCTCCGCTGCGCCGGGGCGCGAACCGTGAGCTCGTTAAATGTGACGCAAATGAGCGGCACAGTAATTGGGCTGTTAATGTCTTGAGAGCTCAAATCAATTCGAACATCCCGCAGTAAAATGTGATGGCCGTGAAACTCGAGCTCCTCGCAATGGCGCTAAGATATTACTCCACTAATACGATCCACTTCTCCGCGGGAAGAATGGTTTTACGATCGCGTTCGGAACTCTTCATTACCGTGGGATCGGAAAGTGTCAACCCGTTCGCTTGATGGTGTTTAAGGCGCCAGCAAGCTCTTCTCATAATCAAATCCAATCGGGGTCCCTTACGGGAGGGAATCCTTTCGATGGCAATCAAACCACAATCGGATATTAGATGACGTGCTGGCCGAAAGGTCGAGACGAGTCCCATGCTGGCCGGCCGAATCAGAGCCCTGGACAGCCCGTTTTCCGTCACGCTCTTTTACCCGTAGAACTGGCCCCGTTTTTCTTTCTCAATTAAAAATCTGTAATTCGATTCCAGACCCAGCGACCGGCTAGCGGCTAGCGGTTGACTTACTCGCCCCTTAATGACCAGCAACCGAAGCCTAGAAGGATTTCACTTTCCGAAGGCACCGGAAGTCCTCCTCGGACCCTCCGCAAAAGGAAGGATTCCCGCTTCCCGCCCTGGCCACTACTGCAGTCATAATAATTGTAATTGGAAAAGCAAACACCAGCGTAAACGCTGCAAATGGTCCGCTAATGAACCCGCATCATTACTGGCTGGACTGTAATTGACGATCCAATGCTTTAAGGAAGCCCTAAGAAAAGGCAATACTGCGCCTAGGGGAACATCCTTGCATCGATTGGTCATTTGTAGCCGTTTTCGGAGTCTTGTTTGGTTTGTTATTATTGTGGTTTAATTCGTATTGATGAGTACCAAATCTTGGCCCTTCGTGACGCGTTTCGTGGTGCTGGTCTTCCCAAACTTGGCCCTTCACGATCGCCGACCATGATGCTCGCCGTTAATATGTGGGTCATTCGGAACGTGATCTAACGAGTGGATGAGGGTGCGTCCGGCACTCTTGCAGTCCGTCCTCCAGTCTATGCCATCAATTTCTTCGGTACAAGCATTAAGCGTGAATGTGTCTAAAATGATTGCGGTTTTGCTTTCTTGTTAAGCTCAAGCCATTATGGCAGGGATTACTGCGCGGAACGAAAAGGATAGCAATTGTTTCGTACACCTAACTAATTGTGCAACATATTACTTTATGATTTATGTGCAGAATATACAGAATTGAATAATAATTGAACAGAATAAATAATTTGTGACTATATCATAGAGTTGGACCCGAAAAGGACCCCATTAGCCATTTGATTCTTTGCTCTCACCGACCGAGCCATCTGAAGCGCACAAAATATTATCACCGCAGCGTAAAAAGGACATCCATCAGCGATTTCTCAATTTTCAGCCTCATCTCGAGGCCTCCTTTGATCGTGCGACAGCAGCAGTCGCTAGGCAACAGGACAAACGTCATCCGTCGATGCGTGAAATAAGAAATTCAATGCCTTCGTACCGAAGCCACGAAACAACAAACTGAATGTAAAATAGAGTCAAATAGTGTGTGATTTCATGTGGTTTCTTTCTTTCTGATCGAATTCCCAACGGTAGCATGGACCCGGATTGTGCTCATCCTTCGGAGAGCACGAGCTATCGATGATCCTTGAAAGATATCATCACCGACGCAGCGGCTTTGTTTTGACCGCGTAGCAAGTTCCAATAGGCACCGGACGGCGGACGAAAGGTTCGAACGTTGTCTAGTTCGGCAACCAACGTTGGGTTGTTATTTTTTCCAGCACCACATTTGTCACCATCGTCTCGAATTTCTTCTCGCTCTCTGTGGTGGAAAAATCCGGTTCACAGAAGTCGAGATGGAAGCCGAACGAAAAGTGATTACCGGCCAGCCGAGGCGCAGCCCATTCCAGCAGCCGTAGCAGCAGCAGCTTGGAATGTCTCAAGTGTCACGACGGTACAGAAGCGAAATGTAATTAATATCACCAGAACGATGGCGATGTAACGATGGCCGTCCAGGGGCCTGGACGATTGCGACGCCCTGTGTTGCACGGACAACATGACACGTTATTAGTCGGGGACATTGAATTCACATTTCTTTTCGACCAGTACCAAGCCCGGCCTCTTGGGCCGGTCGAGCTGGTTGGCCAGCTCAGCCCGCGTGTGCCTCGTAATTTGACCATCGTCGGAAACAAGTTTGCTCAACACGTTTACGGCATCGGCACCGGGTCGGGTGTGATAATTTAATGTCCCAGCGCGACCAATCAAAGGCAATCCGGAATTCGATCGTGAAGGAATCGAACTTGGTTAAGGGCGAGCGAAAGGGCGAGTGACCGTATTCGGGTTCCCTATGTACGGATTTCTTATTACCCTAAAAAACGGGTTTGCAACCAAAGGACGTCGTATAGCTCCGCGATGGTCTGTACGCCAAAAATAACTGAAAGACAGCAACCATCATTTGAAACATGAATTCCACGGTCAGCGAGTGTTTGGCACACGAATGTTGTCTCAGGTGTACCGTCTGCTAGGCGATTTGTTTGCAACAAAGATCGAACCGTTCCGTTATGCGTTCGCCACCTGCTCTCGAACTCACCTTCTTTGGTGAAACAGCTGAACACGGTGCACGGTGCGAATTCGGCAATATTTTTCTTCCATCAAAAAAAGTGTTTGCATTTAATCAGCATATTTTGCACCCAATCTTTCGGAAGTTTTGAAACATTGAATACTCCAGCAAAACATGCACGCACTGTGCAAATATTTGCATGCTTTATAGGTCCAGAAAATTGAAAGCAATCCGGGTACCGGTAGCCACGTGAAGGCAAAACAGAACCGGAAGGACGGAAAATGAGGATTAGAATGCAGTTCCGCAAAAATGACAAAGAAAAGATCCTGTGTCGTCACGGATTATCCTTCGGACGATGCTCGGTCAGCGGAGCGAGTAGCGATTTTCAATTAACGACTCTTTCGGACAAGTCCCACGTTTCGATTCCCATCTTTCTAAACAGAGCATTCAAAACAATCGCCAATTTCATTTCAACACTAAGAAACTTCTTTTGAAGAAGACAGCGCTAAGAATACGGCAAAGGTTCCACGTTCTGGCCACGAAATGTTAATTAATCTGTTCCGGTTCAATTAAATTACATCACATCTGCGACGCGTCGCTGGATCGCGTGGAACAGAGAGAGCCACGAGAGAGTACTGGGTACTGGAACAATTACTCTTAATTGAGATTAATAAGAAACTATTGAAGGACGTTACTCCACACTGCGAAGAAACCGTGCCGGTCCGGCCACAGACGACGGCGACGTGACGTTGGAAAGATTTGCGTAAGACAAACAAACGAAGCATCGCGCCGCGGCCGGCCGCGGTGTCGAGTGTTGGAAAATTGATGACATTTACGACGATAACTCGGTTGACTTCTCAACTTCCCGTCCAATTGACCGGCGGGTCAGCCACGCAGCAGCAGCTTTGGCCGACCGGGGAGAGTTTGGCAAAGAAGAAAAAATCATTCACTTAATTCGCTCATCCATTCATTCCAGTCGACGAGCCAGACGAGTTTATGAATGGAGAAGAAACGTACGTTTAATTAAGATTTCCACGGAAGGACGTTGACTAAGAGGGGACGGTCTGTAGTTTTGTGGGTTCTACACACCCCAAACGAACGAACGAACATTACAAATTGAGCATCAAATAACCCTACAGTACATGGGAATCGTTTCTTTGAGCCATTACACATTGCGACATAAATTACCCGATTTTTTGGCGTTCGTTTTTCGCAGAAACATTAAAAAATGGGCACCACGTAAAAGAGTTGTCGGGAATGTTTACTTTTCTACTCGTGTTACGCGACGTAGTGACTTCGTTACGGCAAATTGGGCAGCTCGCAGAATCTTCCACGAAGTGAAAGTGTTTCTCCTGTCGCTGGCCATATGGTTCTATTCTCCTAGGTCGTCTTTCGGCCCACCAGACCGAGCGTCCTTCCAGTAGTCTGGTGGTCGAATTTCAAAGCTGTGCGTTCGTTTTTTTCCCTCTTCGATTGAATTTCATTTTTTTCTCGCGTCGCGTACGCAATCTCTCCGCTCAGGCCGACCCCTCAAGCCGGTTCTGGGAAAAGAAAGTAAACGGTTTTGAACCCTTCTGTGGTGCGCCCGGCCGACGGCGGCCACCAGGCCGTTCGTTAGGCTCTGGTGTTAATGTGTCCATGATAAAAATCTGAAATGAACCTTTTTTCCGCGCACCAGGACGATGACGACGTGCGCCGGGCCGAAGGAGTTAATTACGCCGCAGCACTGCGGGCAGCATTTTATGCTGCACGTTCCATTAGCACGTACAACCACTTTAGCCAACCACCGCCGCGCCTGAGTCTGTTTAGTGCTGCAAATGCGTCGTTAGGCTCAATAATGCTCAATTAAACAAAAACATAACAACCACCCTCTGGGAACTACAGTGCTGCGCAGAAGAACGGCATCGTTTCGTTAGTTACTCCGTCCGAAGCGCACGTGTTGATCGATGAAATGGTTGGTGAATGAGAAGTTGCTTCAAATTTGTAAGTTACTGTGAAAGAAAAAGAGTATGAAGCTGTTTTAGCACGAACCGAAGGTCGTCTGACGTGACCCATCGATCGTGGTGTCACGTTGATAACCGGCGTGTTCCGTGCACTTGAGCGACCCGTTTATGTGACATCCGTGCGCGTCACGATCAATCTTTCGCCTGGAGCTTCGCGTGCCAAGCGCGCGCGAATGTTGCTCGCTGCTTGTTGGTTCAACAAGCCGATAAGCACGTGCGGAGATGCGATGGGATGTGCGATTGTTATCATTAAACCAGCATCGCACGCTGCAAACCGGAAGCCACCGGCCACCCCTCCACGAGCAGGCACGAGGCGGACGGACACACGGACCCCCGGAGGAGGAAGCGAAAAATGGCAACATAAACACGCTGATCAAAGAGAGTGAAAAAACTCCGGATGCCGAAAAAGAAGGGATCGAACGGCGCTCTACATCGCTACATGGGACCACCTTCGACGATGGCGGCACTTATGCAAACCGAGCGGTTGGTTTTTTGTTCTTCCTTTTGTTTTTTCGGGTGGGCCGAACCCTCTCACGAGCCGGTATCGGGTGTACCGGAAGGAGGCCACCAACACCCCGGGCACCCCGGTTGTGTTTTCGCAATAAACGATCAGCGGCGTCAAACAAGCGATGAATACAAATCGGGCCACGTGCGGCGGCCACCACGAGGTGTCTCTCCGAAGGCCTCTCTTGCCGTTGGATGTAATCCCTCATAATTTTGCCTAAAATATAAGTGGAACAGCAGCAGCAGCAGCAGCAGCAGGAATAGGTCACGCGATTCGTAAATGATTGATCGAGCAGATCGAGACAGAGTCTCCTCAAGGGGTTCTTTCTTATCAAATTTTCAATTTATTATACTTGTTTAAGAGCAGAGTCTTTCGAGTTATTCTGTTATTTTTGAAGTACTTGTAGCCACCGTCATCCTGAAAGAGTTACACAACATAGCGCGGGCTTGTTAGCGTGTGGGCATGTCCCTGTGCCACTGCGACGAACCCTTTGCGAAGGTGTTCGGACCGTACGCACAAATCAACCCAAATCCCATTTAATGATGTTGTCGAAAGCAAACGGGGGGTTGTTTAGGGGACCACCGTAACCCTCTTCTCGTATCCGTTTTTGTTTCTGGGCATTATTTGCCCAAATAATGCTACGGCCAAAAGCTTCTCTTCGGCCCGTAACTACGACCGAGTGATCCCATCATGACGTGTGAGTGGGCAGCAGTAGTATCGATGCTCATCCGTCTCAATTAGATTCGGACCGACCGACGGTCCGGGAGTGTTCCGCCGCCTTCGTGAAATGAATCGCGAGAAACATCGTCGTAACCGCAGCATCATGCCCGCATCGGCGCACCGGCATGGCGTGGCGCTGCCGACCACGTTTGCAATGAGCAATCAAATTTATTCCATTATTTCAATTACCGCCCATTAGCGAAACCTCGCGCACCAGTTGAGGTTAAATATTGTGACTCTTTACACTCAACGGGTCGTCGCGGGTAAATTGATTGAGTTAAGGCGCAGCAGCGGCCGATGCTAACCGATGAGACTGTCTTGCCGCAAGGAAGAAGGTGAATTTTGCTATAAAGACATTTTGTGCCGTACTTGTCACTGCTTCCAATGGTTACTACGGTGCACCAGCTGTGCGGTTGCTATGGTAACTACGGATTGACGAGGCACAGCATACGATATTGGATGGCTCTCCGTAAACCGAACGCAGTAGGCGGTAGAGGTTTGGTGCCAAAGAAGTACCGCCGTTCGGCATTGATCTCTTTAAGTGATTAAAAGGTTGTAAATCATCCCATCAACGGAAACTGGATTACACATGACCGCCTTTGAGTCGCTAGCAAATCCTGCATTTGCGCCTTGAGTGTCGTGTGTTTGATCCTCGCGGCACGTTCGCCTGTTCGTGGCCACCAAGCGGCCAGCGGCCAAATCTTGTTGCCGCAAATTTGCTTACCGGACGACTGATAATTGAGATTTAATTAAACACATTATGGACGGATTAACTTAAGCACCTTAGCCTTAGGGCAGGAAGCTTAGCGAAGCTCTCTTGTTTCGAAAACCTCCAGGGGTCACCCCCGGGCGGTGGATGTCCTTTTGTCCGGACACGGAATGACAGGATCAGTGCAGTGCATCTCAGCCTCCCGGGGGCCCAATTCGGAGCCTTCCTTACCAGAAGCAAACAGCCCAGTCCGAGTGCGGCAAAAGCAAAAAGGATCGTGCAGGATTTTCGACGCCTAATCTGAATGTGTACCGGTACCTCGGCCGGACCTGACCTCATTCCGGCAGTGTCGGAAAGATTGACCGCATCGCCCCCAAAAACTGTCGCCTCGCGCGCTCCTTTGTTCTTTCCCGGGCACGACGATCGACGTGATGGTGTTTGGCGGGACGGGACGGGGCCACTTTCGGACCTTCGGGCCTGCTCCGGATTTGTTTCTAGAAAAACAAATAATCTCTTAAGCGGGTCGCTGCTCTTTCGCCCCGAGCATAAGAACCACGTGGGGCTTAGCGAGCGGGCAGTGATGCTCCGACAAAGCGGCAGCTAGTCGACAACCTCGAAGGACCTGACATGGATACGGGGCATGGTTCGTCTCGAAAAGCGGATTATTAATCCCGATAATTGGCTCTGCAATGTGCACCCTTCAAAGGTAAATTGGTCAAAATATTGAGCCACTCGGCGGAGGTTTGTTGGGTGAACATTCCAGTCCTCGGAGCAGCGATCGGTGGCGGCGATGTGAGCCTTTTTCAGGACATGGTCAAAGAGCTAGAGAGCTTAGGCCAAAGCGATGGGACGAAAAGGCCAGTCCACTGTGCGCACCTTTCGTTTTAGTGTTGACCATAACTGAGGGCCGACCGAGGTTTGAAACAAAAATCATAATTAACGGACACCATAATTCTGACGTTTGTGAAGGTTTCAATGGAACGACATAATGTTTAATCTTGTTTCTTGTGTTTTCTTTTCTCTCCAGGTAAGACCATCACGCCGACGATCAGATTCAATCGAGCGTCCCAGCGTTCTTGGAATCAGAACTCACGGCGGTATGGTTGTTTTTCTACTAAATGTGTTATATGCGATACTTCAAATGAAACAATTTATTGTTACCGATTTATTTTAGGACAGGTGAATGTTTGAAAAGAAACACTGTTTCTATTAATCGACAACTCGTAGCGGGATGGGTTTTCGGTCGTTGTATTATGTTGCATCTCCCAAACAATCCCAGCATGACTTCAATGGGGGAAGGAAGCCTTCCACGCGTTCAGTCGCTCTCGGAATCACTTCATTAAATAGTGCTTCGAAGTCCCGCAGGACGCACGTCGCGCACGATGGTGACAGCGCCATTGCAGCCATTCATTAGCGTGAACAAATCGAGCCGCTCGGGCCGCTCTTTATACGAGGCCGCAACCCTTCGGGCGAGCGACGAAATGTCCTGCTGGGCAGCGTAACGCCGCGAAGTGTGCACGACTACACGGGTTGACCCCGGGACGGGTGGGTTGATGGTGGAAAAATGAATTATGATTATCCTGCCGGGATGTGGCGGAGTTTTTTCTTTACTCAAGGGCCAGCTCGTTACTACACCGACGTGGATCGTGGTTCTAGATTTATCATTTTCTCCGACAACTAGAGTACCAGCGGCAGGGTGTTTTATGTTGGGAAAAAGCGGGAATTATAATTGTATAAACATCGTATCACCAAACCGCCCCGAAAACGTTGCACGCGGCCTTCAACTAGACGCTTTCCCGGTGGGTGCAAGGATTAACACCTCGCGGCACTTAATTAGCGAGCGTTCACAGGGTTTGTTTTCTCATAACTTTGTTCTATTTGTGTCGGAGGCCATTGTTATTAAACCAGTCTAGACCGCCTGCGGCAACATTCTACTGTGAGTTCAGATAAAACAAAGTAAAATTAATATAACGATATAGAGTGATACTTAAAGCTTGAGGTTATTCTGTAAGGAACTGTATTTTGCTATGAACACCATCGAAAACCGTCCTTCAAGGCGCGCACAGCGCAAGTTCGTTGTTCGCACACAGCACGAAGCCCATAAACACATTATTATACGATTCGACGGACCCAAACGGGCCAATGACAAGGACGTTTCACTCGAAGGCGCACGCTGGGCGTATCGCCAATCCTATGAAGCCTTGACGCGAACACCCGGTGGGGAGCCCGGAGAGGATTGTCACTTCATTTGGTCGTTCGCTGACCTCGAACCCACGGTCCAAATTTGGCGACCCCGAACTTGTGGCCAACAGCACAACGTCAAACGATCGATTATGATGTTCGTTCGCTGGACGAAGAATGGAACCTTTCGAAAGCACCTTGTGGTGCAGATTATTGAGCCATTTCCAATTGCCCTCGACAGTTCGTCCGAAAACGATCCGTGAAAGCGAAAAAAGAACTAATATCCTTTTGAGCAACGGTTGGGCAAGGCACAACGGCCAAAGTTGGTCAACACATACACATGTTTGCTCCTTTTTGGCCATGTTTTACACAATACAACCACCGACAGCTTTTAACATACTGTGTGTCCGCCTTTGAGCCAACGCCACCGGATTAGTTCCGTTTACTCAAATCGTCCGTAATGAATCCGGTTCCCATTCTCCGGCCTTGCGTAGGGACGTCAGCCAAAGGACGATCCTCCTGTATTAGCATTACCGTGTACTGTTCCGATCGCAGATTAGGCACGAACGGGTCGCTTAGAGCTGAAATCGATATATTGCCCTCCGATGAATGACAAAAAGTGCAACCGATATATCCCAGGATCGAGGCTGCAGTCGAGGGTGTTCTTTTCTGGTGCGTTCTCTGGCGTGTCGAAATCTACATGTTTGTGCACTTTTTATTTTAGTTTTTCAGACCAGCACAGTTTGGACGCCCGACATGGACCCGGGGATCGGTCATGGAAGATTAGGAGCAGGGCATTCGGGTTTCTATGCAAAAATGCAAAAACTGAAATGGAAACTCCTACAACGCTCGCTTGTGGCTCTTTGGGTGCTTCGGTGAAGCGTGCAGATGGCGAGCAAAATATAATGTTACTTCAGGAGATTAGTTATCAATCGTCTTATTGAACTGTAGCAGGGTAACAGCGCATGTCCTAACCTCATTGACGTTTGTTGGAAGTAAAGCGCACAAACCGTAGTAGGCATTGGCAATAAGTGTCAGTTCAATATATGAACTTTACCTTAAATTATTCGTTGAAATGTTTCAATTTTCAGTGCAAAACCTTCAAAACTATTGAAATTCAAATTTTGAAACATTAGCTGAAAATAAAAACGGCGATTCCTCTGGCATCGCCGCCATACCGTCACTTGTCGACCTCTTCCTCATCAACGACTGATGGTTTTGAGATGTTTTCGGATATGAGCTAGGATTCTGGGGCGCAATGAATGTCGTGCACTGGCCTTGTGTGTTGGCCTTGCAGCTGTTTGCGGCCACAATTCGCACAGCTAGCCAATCGATCGCGCGCCAAAAAGGTGTCGTCTATCGTCGTCTGAAGTGCGGGCCAATATTTTGTCAATTAATTAAACGTTCCAAAGACCCTCCACCGGAATTCGATGATTGTTTTCCGCAACCAGTTCCGTTTGACATCGACGAACAACACCACGATTACAAGGATTAGCAAGGATCGGGGTGCATGGGGCCGCCAAATCCGGAGTTAATTGCCCTGCCATGTCCGTGTGTGTTACCGAAGAAGGAAAACAAATGAACAATGTGCTTCAGCCAGCACCGCCGCCACCACCACCGTGGCCGTGCCATTGTTTCTTCCGGTTCAATTTTTATTTCCATTCGCGGTTTTTCCTTTTTTCTTCCCGCCGATCGCAGGGAGACCGATGGTGCCATTGTGTTTTTCCCGGTATTTTGCGCCCTTTTCCCGGGCCGCTATATTCATGGCCACCAAATGGGTTTTAACTGAAACCGGAACACAATAAATCTGATATTAATACCGGGTCCGGGACCCTTCGATTGTTCTTCGCGGCAGGACAATCGGTGGGACACCGGTGGCAAAAGGCGCATACGAGTAACCGCCCCACACCCTAGAGGTCCCAGTGAGCAAATTCTGTCTTTGAACTGTTGTTGACTTGCGCCACCAGAAGGTTTGGAAAACGCACCCGGTCACCAAATGCATTGCTGTCTGATTTGTTTGGTTGTTTTCTTCGTTTTTTGGTTGGCCAACAGCCTTAGTCCTTGCCCGAAGTGGAGGGCAAACGCTTCCACTCTCAACACTCTTGAACCGTTTGGTCTTTTAATGGGTTTCCTGTTCCTCTACTGACTTACATACGCAAATTTTGCGTTCAATGCCATTGTGACATGCACGTTTTCGCCAGAAAAGATTTGAAACGCCTTTCTGGCCAGCATGTTGAGGTTCGCCTCCTGGCGAGTACGCAAAATCGGAATCGATTTCCAATCCGAGGACCCAAACTTTCCGAGGAATTCCGTACCACAGCTAGCCCGACCGAGGGACGACCTTCATCGATCATCGCATCACGGGGGTTTTGAGGTTGCCGGACCGACGCCGGGGGTGATAATAAATATGTCAGGCTCCCAGGCCCTCCGTCCGGGATCCCCACCGGGCGAACCTAGAATGGCGATCCTCGAGACGTTCTCGCCATCCTGCTAGGACCATAATGTTTTTATCGGTTTATAATGAAAACAAACCATTAGCCTCCAGCAACCTTGGTTCGTGGCAGCAGTTCGATGCAATTGTCCTTGCCCGGAACTGCCCGGGCAGTTCGGTCTGTGAACCGAAAAATGGAACCAATGGTGGAACGACGCTATGTTATTGGTGCCATAAACCCAAAAATTACCCAAAAAGGCTCCGAGTCCTTCGAAAATGCATCCTTTTTGGCGTAACGAATTTGTACCGTTGCTCCGTCGAGTCACATTTTTGGCCGGTAAAAAGGATCGTTGGATCAAATGCTGCACCAAAGAAGTTCGAAGACTGCGACGACGACGGAACTGACGAACCAAAATAAATCATAATTCCATAAAAATTCCTTTTCCTGGCAGCACTCGGATTCGCGTTCGCATGCTTCGACACTCCGGCTTTCGCCGGCCCGTCCCGTGCCACGATTCACGCGCCATCTAGCCGAGCCATAAACCCGCCGGAGTGGATTGTTTTATGCGTTTAGTGGTTTATGGAATGTAGTGACCTGCTTTCTATGCCGGGCTCGGCCCTCTGCCACAATCCGTGTTTTCCGTAACGCACGGTTGTCTGGTGCGTATCCTTTACAATGAATGGGAAACTCAAACACGAGATCAACCTGAGCCGAGACGAACGGGCAATGCGGTTTATGATCTCACCCACGGATTGCTCTCTTTTCCGTCCCCGAAAACGGTACTCGGTCGCGAAGCACATTTTCTGTAACACTCCTTCCGAGACACACGTTGTTAAAAAAGGACTCTGGACTACCAAAGTGCCTTCAGTTTATTGTTTTATCTTTTGACAAAAGTGAAAGGGCCCTTTTTACCATCGAGCTTCCTCTGTTTCACTTTCGATGGCTGTTGTTAAAACAACAAGCTCTGAATTATTTTAAATTACACTCCGGACTATTTTAAATTGTACTCTCCCAATAAAAAAACGACCGGAGCCGGGAAAGGTTTGTGCATTTTGCAGGGGAAACAGACCCGGAAAACAATGCCCAAAGGTTTGAAAATAAATCCATGTCGCTCCGATGTGTTACAAGTCCCGAGCTAAACTTTTGTTACGGTACTACGAAAAAAGGGTGGACAAAACAAAAGGGACGAAATAATTGTCGCAATTCAATTACGTCCCAAGTGCGACACTTCCGGGAGCCACGGTGGAACTGCCCCCAGATTTTTCAGGCCGGATGATCAATTTAATTTCCACCACAACCATCGATCTCGGGAATGTTCTTTTTTGGCCGTAAAAAAGGTATTCCGGCGAGTGTTGACGACTGTTTCAGAAAAGAGTTTGCTTCCGTATACACAGCGGGCGCGATGCTAATTGCTTCAATTGACGCAGAAACACGCTCCACCAGCCGGGACAGGAATCGCTGACAAACGGCGCAGGTCACGTCCTGCGGAAGGCTCGGACGCTCTCTCTCTCCCACTCGCGGCAGGATCCAACTCCAGCAGGGAGTGCTCCCGTTTTTCTTCGCCATAAAAAAGCGTTGTTGCCCTATCTTCAAAGAAAAATATTTATCGTTCCAACCGGAATCCGGAAACGGGATGGATAGATCACGCTGCTCGGTGCCAGGATCACTGCGCAACCCGAGAGAGCGTGCGGATGGGTGGAGCTTCCACGATGGTTAAACAAACTCACACCGGCGGAAAATCCGGGCCACCGGACGGTGTGTGACAGTGACGGAAGCCGCCGGAAATACGGTCGGTCCGAGCAAGAGGCGCTGCAGAAGGAGTTCTGTTTCCCAACACTCACAAATACTTTACAGAAACAGTTTTGCTGCTACCGCTGCTGCCACCGTATCAACAGAAACATAGGAACTTGGCATCGGCAGCAATCTGTCGGTGGCCAAATTGATTTTAAAAATATTATAGTTGTTGAACTTCCTATTTCCTAATTTATACAAAACTACTTATACATGAAGTAGCTCCAGTAACGGACAAAAGTTAAGAAGCTCTCTATTTGTCCAAACTTTAAAAATCATATAACACGGTTGACTATATTATCATAAAACCCGATCCAACAAATTTTGTAAGTTTTTTTTTCATAAAAATATTTTAACAAAAGACTATTCCAACGTTTACGGTTCTATTCCTATTGTCCCCACGCAAAACCAACATTATCGATAACGATCTGAAGGACATCTCGATCTCGATCACTCCACAAGCATATTGAAGTGCACTCTGTTTCTCTTTCTCTCCCTTCATCCATCTCTCTCTCTCATACGCACACTTCCGCAAGAGGACAGCATTAAACCCATCGGAGAAATGCTTCGCCACAAAATATTTGCTGCACACGCTTTCACCGCAAAAGCGTTCGTCAATTCTGCTCGTTAGGCAAAATTTGCGCCAGAAGCGACTACGTGACCTACTCGCGCGGCCGAGGTGCGCGCGGAGGGGCGCGATACGGAGGACGAGGGTGCATTTAATGAGGACTCCACAGACCCGGCTCCCGCCTCTCGACGCTCTGGCCTGTAACATGTTGATGTTGCTGCTCAATGTTAGCACAAACGTTTCCTAACAGTCTGACAACATTTTCCAACACGGCGGGCCGGCCGGCGGGCACCGGCTGCCCCCATCTGGTGACGGGTCGGGCGATTGGATTTTAATGGTCTCCGTCAGCGAGTCAGCAGATTTTCCCGAAACCCCGTGCCAAGTGGGAAAAGAAACTAAAAATCGAAAGAAACAGGCGAGCCGTCGTATGTCAACGTGACCCAACGCTCGGTTTATTGTTGAAGGGACGGAAGCACGGGAAAGCATGATTGTTATGCTCGATTTCTGCCTTCTGTTTCCATGCCGTTCCCCGAGGCCACCAGCACCAGTGGAGGGGCCCTACGTGACGAACGTAATAAGATCACTTGTTAAATAGAGATATTTCTCCTGTCACCGTGTTGTCGTCGGCAAATGGTTTCAATGTCCTGGCCACCGATTTTCGTCCCTGCATCACCATGGAGCGCTTACCACCCCTGGGCTCAGGACGTTTCAATCAATCCAGGGAATCGATAATTAACGCCCAGTGGGTGCCTCGAAAGGGTGCAATCAAAATATTAGAGCTTTAGAGTCAACGATACTCAACTGCTGGAATGTCGGCCAGTTTATTGGGCCGCATAAATCAAGGTCCGAGATGCTGACTTCAAAACCTCCCCACTGGCTTACTGCTGGGATCATGGTCGTGCGTAGTCATGGTAATCGGGTCAAACATAGCGAGCGAGAATGGTTCTACTCTCGCGTATCCATGGAAACCAAGGCACGCCAATTGACAGGTTAGAAATGGATACGGATTCCGTTGCATAATGCACCGACCGGTGCTTTCGAGGACAATATGTGACTCAATATGGGAGAAACCTCGTGCGATGTGCAATAAATAACGGCTGTAAGGAACTGTGCCAGGCTGCTATTCTATAGTGCCGAAAATAGACACACCTTATGCAACTTGTCAACTGTCCCGGCAAACGGCAACCGCGCGTGATCCTAATTATGACAAGGATTAGTTCCGATGCAGTAGTAGTGGCTCCGATGCGGGCGTTATCTGTGAAAGTCGAACCACACGATTTACGCACCTACCTTACTGGGGCGTGCATCTGAACGCCAACCCGGGACTGTATAAACTTTGGCCTCATAAACATAAATAGTCGTCCGGCGGCCGGCAGCCGGAGTTCCCACCACCGTGGGATTAGGGCGATGAGTTGAAAAATATTTGGAAAATTTGTTGGCTCAATAGCAGCAAACGATGCGGGGCGCGAAGGGAGGCTCTTCCGGCGGCTAGAAACGCTATAGATGCCGTACCGCGGAAGTACCGCTCGTGAAGGAGGATTAAGTTGCGGAACCAGCGTAAGCGTGGTGACGGCGTTGACAAGGAACACATGTCCTGCGGTGTGGCATTGGTTGAATGTTGGACGGTGATTTACGAACTAGACCCGCGACCCGCGACGGAGATTTGGGCGTAGGATGTAAATCAGCGGTCCGTGAAGCCGCACTCTCGTTGATGTGAATTTATTGATCGAACCTCTCGATCGTGACGCTTTAATGGTGTTTGGACCAGACTTGGTTTTGATTAAAATGCTTCCAAAAGAATGGTCGAATGGCGAGCTAAAACTGAAGAAGCACCGAGCTGACACCGAGCTAATGGGTTCATCTTTGCTGCCTAAATAGCATTAGAAGTTTTGTGCTAAAGCACCAAGACCAGTCTCCGGTACGACCAAATGGGATCAGCGGATTGCGGATCCTTTTTAAAATTCTCGGTTGTGCTTCGAACGCGTTTCGAAACTAAACCGAACGCGCTGCTGCACGGCCTTTGTAGTCTGGAGAACATCCCAGTGGACCCAAAGTTTTTAAATATTTTGATCTCATTAAAATTAAAGAGCCCAGCTCAGGACTCTGACGCACCTTCGTAGATCACCGGTGGATCGTTTGGACCGTGCAACGGTTGCCTGGGACATAAGACTGTTTGTTCTTCATTAAGTTCTTAAGGATAATTCCTTTAACCTCCTAATTCCTTCTGCATCTCGAGTTAAAAGGGTCAAGCAGACGGATCCGCGTCGGACAAGGACCAAGGCAAAGGTGCAGTAGATGCAAAGAGACCATCGATCAGCGCACGGATCGGTCGGTGGAATCTATTTATTATTTTAAGCGTAAGAAGACAACCAAAGGGGCAGCGGCAATAGGAGCTCTTCAAGTTAACCAAGAGAACCCGTACCTACAAAGGTGAAAAGGACTTTCTCAGGACAAAGCCCTACGCTCACTGATAATGCCCAGAGCAGCCATCGGTTTCTTTAAGGTGAAGGATTACTGACGGAAAATGGTTGCTCTGAAGGCAGGCAAGTGCAGCGGTTCAGTTCTTGGTGCAAAGTGCATTATCCGGGCATTTCGGATCGACGGCATCCAATTTATCGACGAGGAAGGGATGGACCCGAAACTGCCACTTCCATTCGCTTAGCAATCGAAGCGCGGTAAAAGCGCACAATGAACTTGATCGTTGTGTTAAACATTCCAAACATGTTTCAACAATAGTTTCGGAACAAACTGGATGCCCGTTGATTATACTGCAATCTTGCAATTTGTTCCGAGCAAACGAATCGGTCCAAAGTTCAACAGATAACAGATTGATTACAATATGTCGTGGGTCGCATGGGTCGTTGATCTTTCGCGTGTGTCCCCAACGATTGTGGGAATTTCCTGCAAAACAACCTATAAGCAGTGCAGTCAAAACAATAATTTTATTCTAATAAAAGCAAACGGTCTTTGAATCGTCCGGGGTCCGAGTCCGAGGCGACCATAATAAAACAAATACGAAATATAAAACAGTCAGTATAGCTTCAAGACCAAGCGTCGATCTCGTTCGCCATGTCCTCCGTGTGGAACAGGTCGAGATCGCTGATCGGCTGTCCCGGCAGTGCTTCGGCCAGCTTAAAGATCTTTTGCTTTTCGATAATAGTGGGCACCTCGATGCCGATTCCCCCGTTCACGTAAAACGCATCCACCAGCGTCCGGTTCCAGTTGATGGTTGGCAACGCGCTGTTCAGCCAATTCGCCGCAAACTCGTACAGCTCTTTCGCTCCTTCGTAGCGTGTCGGTGTCTCTGCCGTCAGATGTAGCTGTTTCGTTTGATTCTGTCCGGCGTAACACTTTTGGTTCACCTCGAGCAGAATATCCTCCAGAAGTTTCACCTCACCACGCAGCTTCTCCACCTCGCTGCTGCCAATACGCTGCGTTGCCGTGGTTAGGGCCGAGTTGGCGTTCTTGTTGCACGAGGAAGCTTCACCCGTAACGCTGCCCAGCAAAATGCGACTCTCTACGAGACGATAGGCGAATAGCGTAAATGCAAATGGCTTCCTCGCCGGAATGTTCTAGATGCGCGTTACTCACCTGAAACGTAGAACTCATTCGAGCGCGAAACGCTAGCTTTGGCACCGGCTTTCTGCAGGATCGCGTTATAGAACAGATGATCGCGGCTCCGGATGATCGCGTCGTCGCTGCGCAAGATGAACTTTCCGTACGTGATTTCGGTCGTATTGAGACAGATATCACAAAGAGGTGCCTCTTCCGAGCTGTCCTCTCCGGGGTTGGGTTTGTTGATGAAAATTTCGATCCCGAAGGCCTCCAACCCCGGGCGGTAGGGATACCAAATCAAAACACCCTTCGGATGGTAGATCTCGATATTCACTCCCTTCGGTGAACGGTGGCGGCTCTTCGAACGGTGTCTTCTGGCGTCCGTTGACTCGACCAGACAGCTAACCACCATTAGCAACGCCAGGCCGATTCCCCACCAGAGCTGCTTGCGGTTCGACATCGTTTCACTCGGAGCTGTTCACTTCTACTGATCTGCGGATGCCCGCGAAAGGTTTCTAATGACTAATCGATTACCGAAGATCGTGTGTTGGTGTCTTCCGACTCCTGATAAGTGTAGCCAGAAGGTCTAATGATAGTATTGGTGGAATGTAAACAGACTCTCCACAGGGATCGTTTCGCTTCGCTTATCAACACTGCATTTTCTCGCATTGCACGCGGTAACGAGGTCTTTCCGTAATGAAGGCCTGTTTATTTATTTATTTTCATCACAAAACCCAAAATATCACGGAGTCACGAAAACGACACAATTCAATTGCAGTTTTCGAACATTTTCGAAGTTCCTTCTAGTCGCAAACAATATTGCGCACAATGTTGCACAGTCGAATGAGGAACTATTTGAGCTACCAACCGCTAGAGAGCGCTTCAACAAAAAAATGATAGAAACATATTTATCCAAGGCAACAACTTTTCCGAGATTATAGAAAAATCAACTTCGATTTCGAAAAATCGACTTTAAAAAATGATTTCCAAAAACGATCTAATACGAGGAAGAAAATTACATTATTCAACCAAAATAATTAAAAAGAATGATTAAAATTAACACAAAAATCTTCGTTCTTCGAAGTCACATCAGTTCCGGGGAATTAGTGGTAGCTTCGTCTTCGTAATCATCCCCATCGTCGTCCCATGACGGAGGCGGTAAGTTATCGTAGTCGGAGACATAATTTGTCCCCTGGCAAAGATGAAGAATTCGCTTCTTCTCGATCAGCGATCGCAGCACCAAGACTATCCCTTCGTCGGACCGATAGATTTTGCCAAGCACGTCAGACCACGCAATGGCAGGCCACATCGATTCGAGCCGATCACGAACATATTCCACCAGTTCTCTCTGCGAATCGGTTTGCTTTGAATCGGCCACAATGAGCATATTTGTAAGCTGATCACACTGGCCGCTGTGGTCTTGTATGATCTGTTCCAGCAGACGTTTATCATTTTTTAGCCGCACGTTGTCGTCTGGCAAATGGGATTGGGCTGCATCAGGTCCTGCCCCGAAGCACGATTTAGCAACTGTAGGAAGGTAGCCAACACGGGATTCTAAAAAAACTAACCGTTATTGAGGCGTTCTCGTTTGTCCCCATCGTCAGCGTCACTTACGCGCCACATGGAATGCGCAGCGATACCGCCGAACAGCGCCCGATCGATAGTGTTTGGTGATCACGTATCGAAAGTGATCTTTCGCCCGGATTATTGCCGTCGGATGGAACAGAATCACGTTTTTGTCGCTCGGCTGCACAATGGTTGCATTGGCACAAACATCACAGCCGACGGCATTGCCCCGGGCAAATTGGTTGAGGTACACTTCGATGCCAAACGACACCAAGCCGCGGGAGGTCGGTTGCGTTACCCTTAGCCCTTGGGGTTGGAATATCTCAATACGATCGTTGAACCAACCACAATACTTTTGATTACGATAGCGGTTGCAGCGAGCAGCGGTCACAGAAGCACTCGCGAGGACAACACAAACGAGGACGGTTTGAAGATGCATTTCGTAGCGATTCGCGGTGCTCCAACTCCGGGAGGAAAATCTCTACTGACCCGAAGAGCAGAATAGCTGATAGAGCTGGTTCCATCTCATTAACTCTTCCGATAAGGCACCCCGGGCCGATAAGGGGCTGTGAATTCCCGCGTAACTTCCCAAGCGATGCGAAAAACGAAGCCAAGCATTAAGATGGGTTTTTGTTTATTTTAATCGTTTGTGGTTGTTTTATTTTGTTTTCAGCTTGTTCAGCGCTACTACTTTTTTTTGTTGCAGATTTTTAAATCAGTTTTCGATTCAGTTCCAAGAGTTCCGATCACTCGCTCGCTCGCTCGCTTCCGTTTCTCTACTTGTTGATTTGCATTTCTAAGAATTCGATTAATTCATGGCCATATTTTACCTCCATCATCGCCGCGCACGCCCTTCCTTGCTTGATTTGTTATTGTTTTGCGTTCTTTTATCCCACGAGCTGAGCTGCTGGGGTCTGAGACAATCTGTCCTTTTCCGTTCTTCTCCAATTCAATATAACAAAGAAAACAGTGTTTTGAAACAGTTGAAAACAAACACATATCACTATCCATCGACGGGGAAGGAAAAGGTTTACATAAATTCGTTTTTAGTGGCGGAGTTCCTACCAATCCGTTTACTTACTTGCGCCCGGTTCTTAGAGAAGAGACCAGATGTGAGGGAAAGCAAAACAGAAACGCGCGTCGTCGCGTGTCTCCCACCCACGTGTTGCCGTTCTACGGCCCTCGTTCTACTATTGTTTCTGCCACAACAAAACTCTCTCTCTCTCTCTCTCTCTCTCTATGCGCGCGCTCGATTTTATCTGCACTCCGTTTCATCGTTAAACTTAGTTTGTTTTCAATTTAGTTTTCACCTGGTGTATGACCCACACGTCGGGACATTCCCTTCCGGTGGTCGACATACACACACATGCACACTTCATGATTTTTATTCTTTTGAAAAACTACAAAAATTCATTTCAAAATGCATTTGTTACGCGTGTGGCGACACCAATGATTCCCCGCTACACCATTCCGCTGCTGCTCTCGACTTCAATTATTTACACGTCCTCCTGCCAAGGCCTTGTGGCCACAGTCCCCATTACGCGACGTTTTTCAGTACTTGCTGTGAAAGATCGCTCGTCTTCGCCACTCTGCTGCGCGCCACGTGTCAGTACAACAAATGTTCTCTAATGGCGCGATCGCACGTGATCGAGAGAAGCCCATCGCTTCGAGAGAAATGCTACCCAATACTAGCCCAAAAGTAAAAGAGAGGATATTTTAGTAGCTTTAGTTAGCTTCACTAACGAATGCCGATCTACCGATCTCTACTATACTCGACCTCTCGGTGTGAGTGAGTGTGCGATTGTGTTTCCATTTATTCAGTTTGATTAACGTTTTCCGGCCATCAATATGATCATTCCTCATCAAATGTGTCTCCCAGCCAGTCCGCCCCTTTCCGGCGCTTTCAATAATTAATTGTTTTGTTCTCTACTTAACTTACTTATCAACCTTAACATTGTTAATGTGTCCGCGCGTGTCGTTCGGTGCTGCCGCCAGTCGTTCTCCGCTGTAAATCTGTATTCTCTCTATCATTCACACCACCGCGTTATATGTTATTATTTGTATTGTTTTGCGTTTCTGTTTGCTCAATGCGTGTGTGTTGCGTGGTACTAAAGGATACATTTACTTCCTCTGGCAGCCTCTGCCTTAGTTGTGTCTCACAGGAAAGGTTTCTTCGAGGCCGCCGGTTCGACCAATTCGTCCCAAAAGCGCCTCTGTTTATGTGTTACATTTTTACTTATGATACAAATTTGTAAAACCTCTCTCCCGCGGGGCGCTGATTGCCCCCGCGTGTCTTGAGACGGCGACCCTTTGATAGGTGCAACACTTGCTCGTGTTGTCCATCATCATCATCACACACTTCCGTAGGAGAAATGTACAAAACTAACAACTAAGATAGTGGAACTGAAGCGGGGGGGGGGAACAAAACAACCTGTGTGACCCGTGAATCGGACCCTCCATTGGCACTGTTTATTCCTTTACGAAAAGTGGTCGGACCATTCCTTAACAGCGCGCAAACCAACTCCAAAGCTGTCCCCTTCGAACAGGAGTCACCTGCGGGGGGGGGCGGCTGCTTCGCTTCAATTCGATTGTGGGTCTATTACGTGTCGCCAAGTAGCTAATTATTTTATTGTTGTTTAATGTGTTTGTAGGTTCGATAAAATATAGTCTACGGTTTGTTTGATGTGCTGCGCGCGCGCGCGCGCAGTGAATGCGCCATGGACTGAAGCACGTCCGCGTTCCGAACTTCCGAAAAGGCGACCACGTCCTCGTCGTGTCGTTGTTGTTCTTATAAATAATGTTCTAACAAACTTATGCGTTTCGCTCGATTAACCTCGATCATTCCTCGATCATCCCGCATCATCGATGCTCAAGCTCCGAACCTTCTTCGATCGGGCAGTTAATGTTGTTGTTATACGATTAATTGATGGGCAATATCTAAACGATTTTTGTTTCGCTTTTTCGCGCGCGAAAACGTAAACAGGAAACACAACACACCTAAGAGAGTACTGATAACAACACCACACCGCGACATACAACGCGATCAATGATCACCAGAACAAAATAGACGACTTCACGGTAGATATTAAACACGCGAATCCAGGGGACTCCTGGGGCGTTCCGTCCCCAGGTTTGTTTCAGTTTTGTGACTCTCCCTTTCTGTTAACGGCAGTATAATGGCTTGTTGTTGTTTCCGTTGGTTCGGGGATTATTGTAACTGGGCTTCTGCTGCTTGTAGGTGAGAGAGGTTCGGCTTTGCACCGTCTTCTTCTGGCCAACAACAGGATCGGCGAACACAATTTGATTTGTATTTTGTCACTTAGACTTGTCCTAAAGGGGGTGCCGACCGTTGTGGCGTTCGGGTGTTCGGGTGAGAGAGTAACGGTTCTTAAGTTTGATTCATTTTCTACTAAATCCTGTGTCCTGCTGCGCGGTCTATACTATGTTTCGCCTCCCTCCGTGTTTGCTTGGTGCTATTGTAGGTTTGCGAAATGGCAGAGATTGGTTGAATATGCGTCGTGATTCGCTCGGCCCCTCGCTTCCGGTTTGGGATGACTACAAAATGGCGTTGCGTTAAAATGGATAAAACGTTCCATTCTTGAATTGCTTCCTGCGCTCTCTCTCTCTCTCTCTCTTTGGTAGCGGTTCTCATGGCCCTTCGATTCCATATGCCCCCCGTCTACGATGCTGCATGTGTGCGTTGTTGTATGTGTGTCCCTGAGTAGAACTAGCCCGGAAAAGATCGCGTTTCCTCTACCGTCATATCGCCGTTCGGTTCAGTTCTGCGCCCTTCAACAGCCCAACCCACGGGAACGTTCCCGGAAACTCTCCGTATCCGAAGTTCGAAGTGAACTCGGAGGGGGCCGAGTAGTAATGAGAAGGTTGGAAAGTAAACACAATCAAACTTAATACACATTTGCTAACGATTAAAATCACAAAATTGCTTTGAAAATGTTATTACGAGTAGTATTAAAACGAATAACGAAACACACAAACACACAGTGAATTGAAAAAACCTAATTATGGCGCGGCCACGTGCGTCTGTTTGTTTACGAAAACGAAACGGGGGGCGGCGCAATAGTCAAACAAACAGCAGCCCGGCGTCGTTGTGCTGCCTTCATGATGCTGTGCGTACGTACGTCAAGTTGTGACCGATCGCTACCACCATTAGTAGTGTTGCCAACCCAAAGACAAGCGCGTGTGTCGTGTGTCGATCGATCGGAGGTCAGATAGAGCCCATCCCAATATCTCCGTTCCATTTGTGCTCATCTGTCTATCGATCGAGCTTGTGCTTGGTAGGGGCCCTGCACGCGATCACTTCTAAAGATCGCACCGTAAACAAACTGTTCCTCCTTCTTGTACTGTGTATGTCTTCTTGCTTCCGGAAAAATCACAAATCTCGATCGAAACCATCGATCGAGCCCCGGCTGGAAATCAATCACACCACAGCCATTTCGAACGAACCACCAACCGTCGTGCTGGCGTTGGTCGCGACACCGAGGGCAACACGTCGAACGAGTAGCGGCGGCCACCACCGGTGGCAACTGTTCATTCATCATCACCAGCAAAAGACGGACAGCTCGCCCGAGTGCTCGTTACTGTGTCGCCAAGTGGTTACCGAGCGTGCCTTCAGCTGTGCGAGAAGAGGGAAAGTAGAGTTACGGAGGACCGGGCCATGCCGTGCCGTGTCGCGGCGCATCTTACCTGCTGCATTTTATCGAAGTCTAAACAGGGCCTGTGGGGCCGCTGCAAGCGCTGCTGCTGGTGGCGAGGCTGGCGGCGCCGGGGAGAAACCGCACAGTGAAACATTTTCGCCGGAGGACTAACGGACCGGCTGACGTCCATATTGGTTACTACCGAGGCGCTTCCGCCACTGGACCGCTGCTGCTGCTGCTCTACTGCTACTGCTGCTAGGGGGCACGGATCTACCGATCCCGGACTACCGCCGCCACGGCCTCCACCACTGATCGCCAGCGAGGACGTGGATGAGAGCGACGACGACGACGATGATGATGATGACGCTCTGGTTGTTGTTCTGGTTGTTGTACTAAGACCGGATCCTAGGCTGTTGCTGCCACCACCGTATTGATTGGTGCTGTTGCGATGGCTCACAGCAGTCAGAGGACTATCACAGCCAATGGGGCGACGGCCGAGAGTGAATCGAAGACCGCCTGTACCACCACCCACGAGCCCGGGTCCGTAGAATCCACTGCCGGAACCCGCACTGCCCACACAGCCTCCACCGAGCGAGGACAGCGACGATCTCGATCCGGACCCGAGCAGTCCGCCGCCGCCGTACGAAAGAACTCCCCCTACGTCGGTGGCTCCCGGCGGCCCCACACAGGCGCCACCACCCTCGGTGAGTATCAGTGGAGTCGTCGAGCGTTGTAAAATATGGCCACGGTGTGGTTTTAAAGCTTCTAAAGGGGGAGACGTACGGAAGTTGACTGGCGCCGACAGAAGCGCCTCCTCCGGGTGGTGCAGGTGCTCCTGATGCAGGTGCTGTTGCTTTGCTGACTGGCGCATCGAATGATGATGATGGTGATGATGATGAGCCGGAAGAGAGTGCTGCTGCGGATGTGTCGGCAGCGTTGCTTGCTGTTGCTGCTCTAAAAGGTAGCGAACCTGGAAGCAAACAGCCATTAGAATTATGATTCCCAACCACGCAAGATCAAGACGCACCTCATCGTCCGAGTTTTGGGCCAGAGATCGTTTGCGTTTCTCCAACAGACTGCTGTTGAAGCGCTTGTCACCAGCGGATGCGTTAGAAGCGGCACCGCTGAGTGTTTGAGTGTGAGGCGGATTGGAGGCCAAGCACAGCTCGTTGGCATACTCGTCCAGCGACTCGGCTCCATCTTCGGCGAACACGTCCTCCAAACTCACATCGCTCGCACCGGCCACACCGGCAAGTGACACAAACTGACCGCGCCCGCCCGTGTCCATCGGACCACCGGCGGCACTACCGATGATTGTCGTTGGCGTCATCGTCGTCATCGTCGTTGGACCACCCACCACTGGCGACACGTAATCCTTGTCGTCCTCGTCCTCCTCCTCAGCGATCTCTTCGGTGGCATCGTCATCTTCGTCCTCCTCATCGCCGCCACCTGGCAGCTGATCGCCGGCACTTGCTCCACTCACTTGCGCGATGTTACAGCTTCCGACGTCACCTGCGGCACCGTTGATCACTTCCAGCTCTTCCTCGGAGCTGTTCTGATCGTACAGCAGCAGGTGAATCGACGAGGGCCCCAAGAATGCGGGCGATTCGGAGGAGCATGCCGTATCGGTCGGAGAGGCCGTATCCTGGCGGGAGCTTAAACCTGCAAACACAAAGCAAACCGGAACACGCATTAGAAGCAGAACGCACAACACGCAAACAGCGAGGAAATATTTTGGAACCGATCGTAATTTACATGACAATACTTCGTCCCACATGCTGATGCTACTCGGCTGGTACTGGCAATAAACTGGTTTTGTGCGATCGTCCGCCCCCCTGCCCCGCTCACGAACACCGCGATGATCACCACACACGACCCGCGTGATGATGGTCCCTCCGGGAGAGCGAGAAAACCCACTTTTGTGGTCTAATACTTTTCTTTGTTCACGCGCGCACGCATCAGGTGAGATCAGGGTGCAGCGCCTACTCTAATCGAGTGCCTGTCAGTCAGCCAGCGACTGAACCACACACTGCCCGAGAGAGATGCGTTAACGGCTCGCCGCGTAGACCATTTGTCGCCTTCAGAACCTTCTGCTGCACTGCTTTTATAGATCGCGAACACACATCTCGCCGGCCCCCACGGGCCACACCAACACCAGCGGGCCGGAGCGGCAAATGGACCACTACACGCGCAAACCGCGGCGCATTGCATACCCGGCTTAGGCTGTGTACGTGTTGGGGTAAGAGATAACTCGAGCAAACCGCAAACTCGGCCGAACAGCTGACAAAAGTTTGCGAACCGGCGCGGCGATACACGCGTAGCAGGCTGGGACTCGGGTTGTGTTGGACAAAGAGCGAGCTCCCCCCCTTGGGCCATCCACCATCACACAGCATCGCCGTCGGTCGATTTTTAATCAGTTCGCGCATCTACTGCAGAGCGCGGACACAAACACATGCCCCCGCGACCGATCGGTGATTGGAGATTTCAGAGGCTACGGTCAGCCAACTTCCTGCTCACCACCGCACTACTACTTATCGGTCGTGTCGCCTCATCCCTCCGCGCTCGATCCTGTCGCCTGGCGTAAACAACATGTTTGAAATCCCGATAACGATACGACGGAGCAGATGATAAGAAGTCGCGCGATGATACGCACACGCACAGCAGGGCAGACGTTAGTCACGCTCCGAGACAGCGGCGAGGGCCGCAAAAACGTGCCAACAGGATATAATTGAAAAAGTAAATCACGATGCCAATTTGCGCTCCGCATTAACGAATCACCGAGAACGGGAGACAGAGAGAGAGAGAGAGTACATCGACATCGAGTGTCGAGTACGCAACGGCCCAGCAAGCCTTGCATTTGTTCGAAGAAGGCAATGACAGTTGGAAGGAGCCTGCTTGCTATCAGGATATTCGGCGAAAAAGTAATGGCATGCGAAATGCAACATAGTAACCCTCGACGACGAGAGTGCCCACCGTTGGCCCCAAACACAGTTTGCCATTCCAATTAGTAGTAGCCAGAAGCAGTTGAGAGTCCTGCACGCAAAAATCAGTGCCAGCATTTTACAAATAAACACCGTTTTTGCTCCGGAGCTAGCCCATCGCGTGCAGAGGAAGACACGCTTCACGGGAGGGCACTTGCGGCACTACCGGAACCTGAAGGAAGAACCGGAAAGCAACAAAACAACGGAGGAATCAGACCAACTGCAGAACGGCCACAGTAATGGGCCGCGACGATTGGCCCCACCGACGAGGGGTACACATTGTTGCAACAATCAGCCACGGGCTCCAACACCGTTCGACGAAGGATCAGCCCAGAAGGCGCACATTGTCACTCTTTCGATGGGCGTTCGTGTTCCCATAGACGGGGCTCCATCACTCGCGTGACATTAAACGGCTTTTCCGGGGCCGACTCCGGCAGAACCAGCCAGCCATCCTGTGATTGACGCGCCGGCAGGCAGCAGCCGGAAGAGTGAGGAAATTGGAACGATTCGCAACCAACAGTAGCAGTATCACCGAAACCGGGACGATTCTGACGATTCCCGATTCGGCGTTTTGGGGGGAGGGGGGTTGGCCCAACAGAAGATAATAAATGCACTATAATGCAGGGCGTGCGTTCACCCATTGATGGTGTGTGGCAACAATGTTGCAACCGATTTCGTCTGTATGTCGCACGCTTCGTTGGTTCGCGCGATGCGTGACGTTTGCGCACACGCAGAGAGACATTTGGCAGTAACATTTGTAAGTAATGGACGTGGTTTTTGGCTTTCGTGGGTACTGGCAAGTGACATCTAACTGGCACTTGGTTGCCGGCAAACGAGCCCCCAATGAGCCCGGGACGCCAGACCAGACAGAGGCGTGCGTTATTTGCATGCTCATAGGGCCTCTTCTCTGTACGCAGTAATAGCGCAGTTAACAGCTGTGACCAACGACAATCAGGGCACCCGAGCACCAACCCAACCTGTCTGCGTACGAGCAGCACTCCAGTGCCATTTACTGTCGTTACTGGCGCACGTAATTTATCCACAAATCCGGCATCTGTTGGCCAATTAGAACCCCCGACATAGCGACGGCCAGCGAAGCGAACCGAGCCTGTTTCTGATGCGCAAAGAGTCCAGGGAGAACGGGGGAGCAAACCGCGGACTAATTGAAGTCGCACTGTGATTGTCGTTTATCTAAAACGGTCGGGATGAGATGGGCACCAATGGGGAACTCGCCATCGGTGTGGGCTCGTCTTACTGCACTGCGGTGAGCGCTAAAAAAATGAGGCCAGCCTATCTGCGGTCACGCGAGAGTGTGTCACTTTCCCTTCCGGATGATGCATTTGCGGCCGCAGCCGCGGACACATGTGCACCGGGGGGCGGCAGGCCCGGCAGCTTCGCACACTTCTAAGCGCTCTAACCTTGAACGAGTGCAATGCTCCGAACCACTCCGAGGGAAAGCTAACTTTGTTGCAGCGGCCAATGCAACGGGCGCGCGGCCCAACACACAACGCGAGCTGCACTTTCTGCATGTGTTGGCGCTGTAACATTGATTAGTTTACTTAGCCAACCGGCGGGGAGAGCACGATACACACCCCACCGGCGATGACCTGGCGTCGTCGGCGACCATATTGCCCCGCGCGGGCCGGTCAACGATGCATCGATTAAAAATAGTCTCCACTAATGGCCGCAGGGGGTGTCTAGGAGCACGGTTTGTTAGACAACAAACACAGACAAGCACGGAGGGAGTTGACATTCCCGAGGGGTCTGGGCAAATCTCACGTGTACGGCCACACTTGGGCCGTCTTCGTTGACGCCTCGAAATCGAACGTCAAGTGAATCGGCCGCCCTCTGACGACCCCCGCCATCATCGCTATCATCATTTCGCCGGCTCTCGGCTATTGCATCATCGTCAGCAGCAGTATGCAGCGGCGATTGATTTGATTACATTTAACGCTAGTTGCTCCACCACCTACAGGATCCCGACGAGGGGTTCGCGGTTGGCCTCGGTACAGCCTGTTTCATAATGCAGCCACAAGCTTCGCACAGCAGCTGGCGCACCAATCATTTCGGCATTGCCGGTAGCGAAGAACCACTTCCTCTGCGACGTGCCCGAGTTCTCCATTCGATGAGATCATCTACGGGCGTCGTCGTAATAAAGCCGGCAACGCCCGCAGCCGCCGGCTTCGGGGTTCGGTTTTCCGCCCATAAAGTGCACTTAATGGCCACAAATGATCGACGGCGATGAAAGTCAATTGTGGGGTAATTTTCCAAACTGTTGGGTTAAGGAATCACTCGAACAACTAAAAATAGTGCTGGTTGCCGCTGGCGGATGGTCGCGTGGTGGCTTGCAGTTTTAGACTCAGTTTTACGATCCCGGCAGATTGTGGACAATGTAATGGGAGTGGGGGGAGGATGGAGCCATAAAGCTGGTCGGTAAAAGCGTCTTTAAAAGCGCAATGTTACTGTTACGGCAGACGGGCACGCTGCCCGGCTTAGTGTGTAGAGGTTCTATTCTGGACCATCGATCACAATTCGCGAAGAAAGCCACTCGTCGAACACACGGGCACGCCCCCATGAGCCCCACCTGTTGTGGTCCCTTGGCGCTTGGAACTGGAACTTCTACAACCCACCCTGCGCTCTTTGTGTAACAATCCGCGTGCCCCGCGCGTAGAGCAACAAAGGGTACAATAAGAAGGCCGCACCGATACTGCGCGGTTTTATCTGAATATTCAGTTTCTATCGGTGAATAATGCTGCCTCCTAGAGAGCTCCGATGGTTTGGCTTGCAAATACGCGCCGGAGCCACGAGACAATGTACACACATAACGGCCACACGCATCATGCATTTTCAAAAGGATCACCACCATTCGCCGGGTTCTTCGATGCCTAATTTCGTCACCACGCATCGTCACCACCAACCGACCGACCGAGGACGACCAAAGAAACGTCTTTTGGTGTTGTTGTTGAATAATTTGCACACCAAAACCGGTGGTGGCGCTCTTTCGTCCGTCACGGTGTTCCTAGACTTCAAGGGAAAAAAAAACGCGTAGGAGCATAAAAAACGCCAATGCCACCGACAACAAAATAGCAATCTTATTCAAATGTCAAAGTATTTATGTCGTGCTTCGTTGCGTTCAATACGTGACTAGATCTCGTTCCCTTTCTGCCTTCCTTCTTGCTTGATTTGGGGAGCCAGCAAAAAAAAACCCTGCGACCCTGCGCTCGAAGGATACGGGCGGACCACAGAAAATAACAAGGCAAGCTGTGCTTCTTGTGATGTGATGTGCGCTTTTCGCCACCATACTTATTTGTGCTTTCTGCCCAGCTGAGCATCGGTGAAGGCAGTGGGCCGGAAAAAAGTGATATAGGCAGGCAGACAGTAAAAGTGTCTCCGGCCCCCGGACCGATTCCAGGGAGGTGACGGCGGCGGCGCCCGTGAATATCACGCTCGACGGAGTGCATTAAGGAGAGAGTTTCATTCCAAATTTATCCACCAAACGAAAAACAGGTCCACCACCCAGCCTTCTTCAATCAACGCCTTCACGGAATGACAGCCGATGTCAAGGAGTCTACCGGAATCTCAACCTGAAAATAGAATTTTGATGGGGGAAGTTGGTGGAAAACGTGCCCAGTTACTTTCTCCCTCGGACCTCGCGGACAATTCGGTGTAGCATCGGACATTTCTTCCTGCTGCACCGCACAGATGAAGCCTGAAACAAACACTAATCGCAATCGCTACAGAACTATCGCGCACCCGGCCAAGCGCAACAGACACGTCGAGGGACGTCGTCGGCTGCATGCAAATATTCCGCGGGACCCGCGCCCGCCGATTCCTCGTGTCGGATCGATGTATGTAAATTTTTGCGCGAGATACGACTTTTTCTTCCACCCTGGAGGGGGGCCGTATACTACTCACTTGAGCGCCCTGTGTCCCTCCGTACCAGGAGCGATCTACAGTCTCACCCTCCGGTAGAGGTTTACGGACTCGTTCAAGGTTAGGTTTTCGCGAAACTATTCCTACCCGACTGGGGCAGTTGGGTGGAAGGCCCCGGCTCCACCACCAACTAGTGGCGCTTGAACAGGGCGCGAGCGTTAAGTATACTTGACGTAAGTAAACACCGCCACACTCGCTGCTTCCCGGCCGGATCCCCGTGCGATAAAGCGACGTCAATGTGTACGATCAGACTCTATCTTGATTCCAGGCAATTACTTCCACAGGCGATGCTGCTCGAAGAGTGTGTTTCCCGGGGGTGTGTTCCGGAGATCGCGAGACTTCTAGAAGCGTGAGTACGGCAGCGTTCGGAAGCTGTGCGGAAAAAATGGCGTCACTCCACGTACGGAACAACTAGACATCACCAACAATCGGTGGTCCCACCATTACAACTCCGCGTGCCTTCTGTCGCTCGGACCGCCAGAAGAAGATGAAGAATTGTTGACAGTCCACAGTCCGCGGGTTCCACCGGCGCGCTAGCGGCGAGGGCCCCAGACGACATGCGACCGCCAGAGCAATGGAAATTTCCTTTCCATTTTGGAACCATTCTTATCGCTCGGCTGTTCAGTCACGCTGAGCCTGTCACTGCCGCCCGCCACCCTACTGGCCAACCGCTCGCCCGGGCGACGAAGATCGGATCGGGCGGTTTGCTGAAAATTTTGCTCAAATTTCATCAGCTGTTCATCGCGGAGAGGGGGGTGCCCGGATCTATCAACAAAGTCTTATCGCCGGAGACGCCAAAAACAACAGACCATCCTCGGACGGGCCCGGGATTGTTTTCAAAGGGGCGCAAGAAATGCCCCGGCGGCTGCGACTGCCGGGGTCTTGATTGACACGCATTGGCACAACAGCAAACCCCACTCGGGATTTTATTCGCTCGCCCCCTATAGTGAACAAAACAAGGCTGCGAGGGCCGATGCGGGGCCATTCAGTGTGTAACGTACACACCGGGGCCCTCTCTAATCAGCGGCTACAATCTTATCGCTGGCGCAGCTCGCTAGAGTAATCTCGGGAGCAGTCGCACGAAGAAGCACGAGAAGAAGACGTTAATCTATATTTAACCGATATACCGGGGGCCACTGTTTACGATGTCCACCGCGAGCGGAAATGCGTCGCCTGCGGCTTCCTTGAACCTGGCCTAGAGCGGACGTGCCCCTTCAAACCTCTCCCCGCCGGAGAATTGATGCGCGACACCAGACAATAAGGCACCTGGCGAAGCTTTCCGAAGGCACCTGCCGAAGCTTTCCCCACTGTGGGGGGGACGTTGCGAAAACAAAATGGACTATCAAGAAAAAGGCCGACCGAGCGACGATTTCGAAGACAAAACAGCCCCCGCCCACGTTGGCCGATCGGTCCCCGTCCGATGGCAGATAAGTCCGAACCTGTTTTTCAACTTCTTATCGCAACCCAGGGCAGGGCCACAACCAAGCCCCGTGGGGTGTGCCGTAATGCTGTGCTTTAAAAGCGATTTTCGAACCCCGATCGCTACGGATGGAGGGATCATGTGTAGTGCAGGGTTTCAGACCCTGATGATCACAACTGGACGCATTTGTCAAGCATCTTGCCCTGAAAGTTCACTATCCGTTGACCACTGGCGAGCGGTGTTTTTGTTTCCAGTGCTTTCGTCGAGAGGGTGAGACGCCTTATCAACAACAACAGCTGATTTGTCGGCAGCCAAGATTGGAGGCGCCTTAGCCCGGCCACTTAGCACCTTGGAGGTCGCGTATCTACTTCCTCCGCGCTCATTATCGTACAAGCGTTAAGCAGTAGGGTGATACTCTTGTGTTTGCACAGAACCGGTGTGGCCAGACACGAAGCGGTGGGCTGGAAATTTATAGCCAAATTTGCACTCAAAACAAACGTAAATCCGAGACACAACATAGACAGTTCCATCTACAGTTCCATCTGCCAATTTCGCACAATTTGTGTCGAGGTAATGACGAGAAACAAAATTGAATATAATATTGCTGCAGAAACTGCAACCTTGTTGGCCACCGATCGAATGTAATGGGTTCGACGCCGATCGAACTTTTCTGGCAGTGCCACGGGCCACCGAGGGGCACAGAATTAATGTGACCATTCACTTTCGACGATAATTCTGACCGCTTCTCCCGGAAAGTTAAATGGTGCTTGTCCACCGGTTCCATCGGTATCCAATAATGACACACAATGGACACACGCGGGCCAGGCTTCACTTTTTTAATGCGCCAAAGCTCCGACACATCCTTAAAGGATTTTTATTACGTTTCTGGGTGCCACGCCGAGCCGCTTCGGAATATCGATGATTTACCGACCGACCGACCGGCCGAGGCTTATCCGATTATGCTCATAAGTGATTAATCCACGATTTCGACATTCATTATGATAAGTGTTGCGTGTGTCCGCGCACCAGGCAGGGAGCGATTGAAAGTATTTGGGGTGGCTGAAAATTTAAATAATGCCCCCCGCATATCGATACTGACCGCCGCCGATGCTGCTGCTTATCGAGAAAAATTGTGTCCCCGGCCGGTGGTGCTCGATTTGCATCGGGTTAATTTGAATGAACACAATTTGCGAATGGCAAATATACGGTACACAACGGGCCTGTGTTACTGTAGGCGGATTTAATGAGATTGTCCTTTCATAATCGAATGCTCTCGGCGGCGGCGGGGGAATTCTTGTTCTGTTTGTTTATTTACCTTGCTGTAGGCCGAGAAAGTTAAAAATATGATTTTATTAAATAGTAATCTCAACCAGATCAGTTCATTTCAAAGTTCGACACAACGACGACGGGTCATCAGCACCAATCGATGGACCTTTCCTCCGGTCACTGGTGGCACTGGCCAATCTAACGAACTGCCCAACGTACGTAAGGGCGAAACAAGAGTGCTTACAGCCCCACAACAACCTGCTCTCCTATGGCAACGCGGACGAGGACAAAATATCTTGGCGCGCATAACATTGTGGCATGCAGCAGCAGCACGGCCACAACTTTGTCCGGCTGGGGAAGGCTCTTGTTGCATCACGCAACAACGAGGAAAGGGTTCACTGTGCTTCGTGCATTTGTCCGAACCACAGTGTGCCATCCCTCGCAGCACGAACAAGGACGTGAGACAGGATGTCGATGATCGGAGGACGCGAGCCCCAATGGATGTGGCGACATGGACACATAAATATTTCATCAGTCTACACTTTTATTACAATTAGAGAGGCACAGACACACGGGCAGCAAATGGTCTCGGGCGAGCTGCTGGCACTCAGCCGCTGACGACAGGGATGATGGAGACGGATTTTTGCATAATCCTTCTGAATACGGTCTGAGTCACCGAGTGACCGGACAGAGGCCAGACAGTGACACCTCTGCGAAAGGGACGAGGTCCCTTTCCATTGTGTGTAGTGTAAGGAAAATTAAAATGCTGACACCCATCAGCGTTACGGTTGAATACTTCGACAGTACCCGGTAATACTTTCTTGCATAACCTTGTTTTTCCGTAACACGGGCATGGTAGATGTGTTGTTGAAAAATGTCAACCGAATCGGCACGATACACAACTCGTGGTCTATTAATTTGATTCGATTCGCCCGCTCGTCAACATTTCACTTGGGTTCCGCTTCCGGCAGCAGATGGCTGGCCCCACAAGTCGTTGTTTCGTTCGTCAGCGCCACAAGCGTAAAATGTCCCCCACGAGAACAGGGAATTTTATGAGCCGCGAATTTCGCCTGCTTTCCGCGTACGGCCTCTCCGTGGAATCGTTAAATGCCAACCAGCCAGTGCGCCAGTGCCAGTACCTTGTGAGTCTTTGTGGGAGGAAAATCTTAAACATCACAAAGCTACGGGGCGCGAAAAGGAAAGATGTTCAATCATAAAACTTTTAACTGCCTCCACAAACCATACATTACTTATATGTCGGGTGTGCTAATGTAGATTCGCGCTGGAGTCAGGGGCTTAACATATTCGGCCGAAATGTGGCGGCGCGCTACAAAGTTTCGTCCGCCAGAGCTCGCGATACTAACAATCCGGCTTAACGGTTCCACGTGGACCGAACTTTGAGCTTCATTCATTTTTACATGATACAAAAGTTTTTTCCCCGGCTCTGCTTGAGGTTATAGAAGGAGAGGAAAAGTACAGCTAGAGAGTTACCGAGACACAGGGCGAATCGAAGCTAACGTTGAAGAGGGATATCGAGCACCGAGGCAAAACACACATATTGGCCTGACGTTAGCTGCCTGCGGAAATTTAATTAACTTTCGGTTAAGTCCTTGACCAGCCGGTGGGTGGTGGCTCGGGACAGCCATCTGTCGGCCAGTCGTCCCGCGGCCCGCAATGGTACATCTGCGGCGATTCCCGGGTCAGAAGCAATCGATTGTGGAGCCCACTTGGGGTTTCTCTTTGGTTAGATTGTTTCGAGCGAAATACATGGTGTACGTTCTATGGCTTTCTTTTTTCGGACAACCCGCCCCACGGCGGAGTATGTGTCACAGTGGAACGAAAAGTATCGACTTCAACGAATGGAGGCTTGAGCAAAGTGGCGCAGTTTGCACCGTTTCGATTCCTAGGTGTCCTCTCTCTCACACTCTCTTTGCCTGTAGGCTCTTCTGGGTGTAAAATCGATGGTGGATGCCTGTCATTTATTAATAGCTTTCAAGACCACCCCAAAAGTCGTGTCCAGCATAGATAACGGAATGGAGTGAGGTGCACCACCTTAAACGATCTTAATGAGAATGTATCGTGCTTTAATCGATATTAATTGAGAGATTTAAGCTTTCTGCGTCACGGAAGGCACCCTCCATTCAGGGCCAAAAAATCTACGCTACAGGCGAAAAAGCTGTCAGGATGTAGCCCATGGAGACGCCCAGTCATTCACGCCTCTGCCCCGTCGCTAATCGAAGTTGGCCGTATCCTGGCATTTATTAATAACGCCCCGAAGACTGTATCGTGACCAAAGCTACATCCTCGGGCAGATAATGTACGGAGAGCAACACGGAGCGGGTTCCTCGGTTTATAGCAGCACCCGTTCGTTCGTTCAACTTATCGGTTGCGCCATGGAAACCTTCGCCGCGAAAGTCATCAATTTTTCGACGTAATCACCACCGCGTTACCTGCGCTCGTGTGCAAGATTGTACAAGGTGACGAGCGAGCGAGACCGAGCTATGCGAGTGTGACTCGGAAGAACAGAAAGAGAGACAGATGGCGGGAAAGAGAGGGAGCGAGCGAAGAAGCGTCCCGGGATTGTGTACGAGGTTTCCTGAAGATCGAATCTATTTTTAGATACGCAAACCTCGGGCCCTTCTCCTTCGCAGGCTCCACCACCCACCGTCACACGACACGAATTATGTAGCCAATTCCAGGAACTCGATCCAATCGGCCCCGGGCCAGCATCCGGGGAACTTTGGAGCATCGAACGAAGGTCTGTCAAGCAGAGGGAGAGAAAACCAAATCAGATGAATTGGTTTCTCACTCACTCGCTAAACGTGTCCCGAAAAAAGAAAACGGTCGAAGCAATCTGTTCGTCCGTTTCTTTTGTCTCTTTTGCTCCCTGTTCGCTCGGTCTCGGTCTAACCTCTTGCTGCTGCTCGTTAATGGCCCCACCATTCTCCGCTTGTGAAGCCCCCCGAAAGGAATGTGTTTACGATAATACACGCGAAAATAGCAATAAAAACGAGTTCCCGGCCATTTGGCATATGAAGGAGGAGGGTTGTTACGACGACGACGGGGCCGGGGCGACGACTTTGGCACGGCTCTTCGGGAGCACACACTCATACACACGCGCGCGCGCGCATAATGCACATTCCCAGCCACACACCACGGCGCGACCCCGTTGGGGATGATGGGGTGCTCTGTTGCCAATGTTTCGTGTACTGCTGTGTGGCATCCGCCCGGTCCGCCCACCGACCCCGCCACCCCACCACCGGTGCTCTGGTGGAGAAATGTGAATGAACGAAGGGACGCATGCGCCGTTCCGATGATGCTTTCGCTACGAGCACGGAGGAATTTTACGATATCGCAAACCGCCGCCGCCTCCTGCTCCACCGGTTCCCCGCGGCCGCTCACGCTCCGTTGTCATTTCCGTCCACCGCTTGTTGGTCACCCCTTCGCCGACCAGGGGCTCGTAGCACTCACGGCTAGTCACTCATCGTGTTTTCTACGGTCACTCGCCGCGTACATCTCGATGGCAACCGCCGCGGAGGACGCGATCCTTCAGCGCACTATCAATGAACGACGCCAAAGGAATTCATCGTAGCATCGTGACATTTTCCGGAGCAGCCGTGAGCGCGGCACTCACGGCACAAAAAGAGGCTCACTTTTCCCGTGTGCGTCAGAGAAAATGATGGTGTATTGCTCTTAGCGAGATGCAAGATGTGCATTCTTAACGCTGTGCCCTCTCGCTCGCACTTTTCTTGCCACACAGCTAGTAGTTTTTACTATCGTGGCCACTACACTACGCGCGCTACCTTGCGCGAAAGGCAGACTGCCAAGGAGCAGACCGTCTTCGCACAGAGTGCCGCCGGGGTGTGTTCGCGATTCGATTCCATTCCCCGGGGATTGCCTTATTTTTTTAAACGTATTTTTTTGTGACTGTCCGCAATCCAACGCAAACGAAAGCCAATGAATCTTGAATGAACGCTTGGTGCTGCGTTCCAGTAACAATCCGTTCCCGTGGCCCATCGAAAACCCATCCCATCAATCAACGGCGGGGCTCTCCTCGACCGACCGAAAACGGAGATAGCATGACACGGGGTTGCTTACGGCCCCTTCTCTCGCCAAGTAGTTTCTAATAATATCTTTGTCAAATCACCATTCAATCACCTAAATCACTTCTCTCTGGTCCGCCGCTCGTCGGGTTCGCCGAAGGCTTCTTGGGATGTTTATTTTAGTGCACGACACGCACCGGGTGCGGCCACCGAAGAAAAGCAGCACAAAAAAAACCGCCCATCCGTGGGCGATGAAAACCGAGTCCAAAATGGGCGAAACCCTCACTCGGAGAGAGATACAATTTGTCCTGCCCCGAAAGCTGAGGAGGAAGCTGAAACGGATGCGCATTCATTCTACTTCGCATTCGTTAACTAAAAAGGTGATTACAAACACCGGTGGACCGGCCGATTGGCGATTTCTGGGTCGTAATCTATTACTTTCCGGCCTCACAATAGTGGGAATCCGTGAGAGTGGGCGAATGCAAAGCACATTTGAGCCTGCCCCCGACGGATCATAAAACCCCGTAGATTGTCATAAAAATGATGCGATTTGCAGAAAACCCGTTTACGAAACCCATTAAATCGCAACTATATGGCCGCAAGGATTATGGAAACATAATAGCAAATCACCCGGGGGCCCAGGCCAGGATGGTGTCGTTCCCGGGGGCGTCCTGTGTCGGGAGGGGATCGGGTGAGGAACTTCATTACAACCCTTTCCGTCGTCGTCGTCAGCGCCGCACGCGCGATGCCAGAGTCGGCAGTCGGCTGTCGGCCTCGGTCGGTCGGTCGTTCTTTCGTGTCCTTGAGATGTCCTTCCGTGCCCAAAAAGCTAAAACGCTGTAAAACAAAGACTGTAATCTTCTTTTACGTTTCCAAGTGACATTTAACCCCGGGGAAAACCCACCCGCAGCAAAAGCAGGCCGACGCCGGGCCGGACGGACACACGATTGATACACGTCTTGATCGAGGTCCGGCCGCCTCCGTCACACGCGGGGCAATAAAAAGCGATCCATCGAAATAGAAGAATTGCTTTCGAGGCCATTATCGCTCGTATATTTTATCCGTCAGAGCAAACTGAACGTCCAATGGAAAATCATTTTTCACCCGAAACCCCGTTTTTCCGTAATGGCCGCCGTGCGTTAAAGCACTGCGCAGCTACTCCTGGCGCCAGGATGAAGAAAACTAAATCATAATTAAAGGCAATTCGCACAAGGAACCTGCTCGGAACACAGAGCCCAGCCCTACTCGCTGGCCAATTGGGTGCCAACTCATGATGATGAAACCCACAGCACAAAAGTCAAAATGATAATTCCTTCCTTCAACCTCCCCGAACGCCTCCTCCTTCCAAGGTGCACACAAATCTTAATTACGAGCATCGTACGCCGGGCGAGGGCACAGAATAGGCCACGCGGCCTCCTGACGTACGAGTTACGAGTATCTTCCGCCCAACTCCGTGACGCCAGTGGTGAAAAGAACGATTTGCTTGCTTCACCTTCAGCTGGCGGTCACCACCGGCCGGCGAAAAAGGACAGTTCCAAAGACAGTGTGTCTGTGTCCTCTCTGTGACTTTTTAGTCACCCTCGGTAACCTCTGCAGCGGCAGCAATGCAGCAACAACGCTGGCAAGAGAGCGTCGACCATCCCCGAGGCGCCCCCGGAACGATCGGTTGGTCCTATGGTGGACCAACTTTTAGACAGTCTCTTCAAATGCATCGTGTGCTGGGTGGTGGGGAGGAACCGAGCGTCTCGGGTGGCCGGGCCTGGTGTAATAATCCCAACAGTATGGCCCCACAGTAGTCTCTATTGGGCGAAGAGAGTGTTTCGGACATTTCCTCTAATTGCAGCAAATCAGCGAGAGCTTCACGGGGCCCCGCCACTGTTCGGGACAGTTCCGCAGCGGTCGTTGCCGGACAGCGGCGCCGGACAGTGGGGGGGATACAATTTTCCGCTGAATGTCAAATACATCCGGATAACGACCTCAGTCCGGCCCGCCCCCCGCCACAGCTCTTTTTCCTCTTCACTCTCCAGTCTTCCGGAACATCGGGGCATCAGGAGCAGTGTAATTTTCACGCTTCCGTTGAGCTGATTTCGGCGAGCAAATTGTTTCGCCAGCCATTAGCTACAATTACGCCCCGAAATGAGTTTGTTTATTGGAGAGAAGCACTTCGGCATCCGCGCTGCTTCGCCTAGAGCTCGGTGGTGGTTGCCGATACCGAACCCGGTCGGGGCGATGGACTTGGGATGCGCGCACTGTCCGACTGATGCAGAATGCTGGCTAAATTGTGCAGATTTTTGACATTTTATGCGAGAGCCTCGAAGCAAGTGCGCGAGATTGTCGGAGCTTCAAACGGGTGTAGATTTAAGAGACACTTTTTCATAACAATTCACGAATGACCCCAGTCCGAATGGATCCTAATCTCGAAGTTCGATGCAGCGAAGGACTACGCTCAGTCAGGTCAGTGTCAAAAAGCAACAACATTAAACCCTGGTGGTCGCATTGGCGTGAACAAATCTGGCAAATCTCTCGTCCGCAAACAATGCACGAAACGGGAAAAGTGTAAACCCGTCACAAAATCGGTTGCAGAGCAAATTAACAAATTGACCATAACAGTTGACTGCGCCTCGGGCCTCTCTCCCCGGCTGGAGATTCATTCGCCTTGGGATTATTATTTAAACGTCATTCAACCCCGCGCGGCCCGACCCGACCCGACCACTAACAACCCCCATTAAGCAGCGCATTTTCGCGCCGCCTTTTTTGCCGTCATTAAAAAATAACTGCAAATGATTGCGAATAATATCTATTTCTTCCAATTCAGCCCAATTCAGCGCCGCGGTGACGCGCCGCCACCACTTCTCCGTGGTCGTCGTAATTGACACCAAACGCCGGCTTCGTCCCCCCTCCTCGCTTGACCAGGTTATGGGCCCGTTGTTTTTATACCGTACGCGATCGTGAACCTCTCAGCAGCAGCAGCAGCAGCTGATGGGGCGCCGCCCCAGGCGGGGCCGTCGGCCACCGGTCGCCACCGCAAGTTTTTTGACATAAGCTGCAACGCGAGAAGGCCGGCTTTTTGCCGTTTCCGATGCCGTCAGCGTTTATCTTCTTCCCTTTCCTGACACGGTCGGCCGTGTTTTCCTCTTTCCGTATCGTCGTTTTTTTTTCCTTCTTTGTAGTTCAAATTGTTTTCTGCTTTCATCGTTGTTGCTCTCGAAAGAGCTGCACCAGCTCTTGTCACACACAAGCCAGGCCGCGGCCTCTATATGTTTTTGCTTTTGCTGCTCACGCCACCGTTTTCTATTTCCGTGAATCGGCGTGAAAGATGAGTGGCGGTTACGTTACGCGATCGGTCGGTGGTGATGATGATGCACGCGCGTTTATTGTTGTTATTTCGGTCGGGTCACACGCAGCAGAAATGGAGTTGTGCTAATTATTAAACATTGGCAGCCGATCGGAGGGTTCTTTATCTAATTGGTTTGTTTGTCAAAAGTCCAACGGCGATCAGAAAGGGGCACTCGTAAGCACGGGGAGCATGTGATCGTTAATTTAATTTGAAGCTGGCTCCGGATAAGGCGGATGAGTGGCGTGATTTTGGCCCACCGAACTCCCGTTCATATTACTCACTTTTTGTGCCAAGCCATAACTCCCCGGCCGGCGTCTTACACGGGGCGGGGCGAGAGTTCCTCCCGGGGGGACAGCTTCGCAGCCGCACGTGCCGCACAAAAAAAGGCCCAAACGGCCCCACTCTAAAGAGGCCACTACACGCCAAAAAGTAACAAACCAGACGCGGAAACCTAACGAAACGACACATAATAAAGTGCCTGCGCTCCTGCGCCGCCGGTTGCTGGCCGCGGCTCTGGACTACGGCAAAACGTTGCAGTATCGTAAAACCTGAGAAGCAACTTTCTCGAATGGTTGTTTCTTGGGGTTCTGCCCTCGCCCCCCGCGCCCGACTGAGCCCACCACTTGGGGGGCTGAGTGAAAAAGTTCTCAGAGTGAGTCACATTGGCCGTGGCCGCGCACCGTATCCGTTTTAAGAGAAACGAACCCCGGGGGCTGTGTGGCTGAACAAACAGAAAAAGTATCGCGAGAAATTATGATAAAAAGGTGCAACGCTACTTACTTAGCTCCATCTCGTGTTCCTCCGGTATCAGGTCGTCCTGCTCCAGGTCACCGTCGGACTCGGTGCCCGAGTCGTGCCCGTCAATCTGCAAAGAAACCGGCAGGGAAGCGAGAGAGAGAGAGAGAGAGAGGGTTCAGAAAACGGGGAACCGAGAGCTTCGGGGGAAGACGTTGCGCTTACTACTGCATAACGAACGAAATTTCTTCGCGCACGCCTCACTGCCTTGGATAATGGCCAACTCGGCGGAGCGCATGGGACCGCCGCCACCCCAAGAGCCTGCCGCGTATTTGTCATCGCGTCGTTGCTTCACTACATTTCCTTTCGTTCAATTGGGACCCTCCCTGCCGACCGAATGCAAGTAGTAGCAGCACTTCGCCGTTTCCTTATTCTAATGTCTAACGGCAATGTGTAAATGCCAAATTAAATTGTGTTGGTGGAACTCGAATTCGTTAAGGGCGGTTACGGGCCCCGCATGCCACACCACGGTGGAGGTGGACCCTAATCAAATAAATTCATAATTCATTCGCCAAAAAGGTCTTCCTCGGAACCGCTTAGCACCTTCTTCACTTCACGCGGCGCTCTCAAGACAGGGTGGCCGGCTAAGGGTGTGGTAATCAATTTCCGGACCAAGGACGAGCTGATGGCCGGTGAAAGCGCAACATACCTGGGAGGGCGGCCGATTTGACAACACCCTCTGGGTGCTGCACCCAAGTGTTTGACTATCATCATCATCATACAGCATTCTATTACTCCCCACGCAAGTATTTATATTTCATTTTTCGGTTTCGGGTTTTGTTTGTTGTAAGCTCCGGGGCGACCGAGACCGGTTGCCGCGCTCGCGTAGTGCGGCCACCCGTTTTTGTGACTTCCTTGGACCGCGGCAGCGGAAGAATGCGCCAGGGGAACCGGACGTGGGACGGGAGAACCAGAACCAGTTTGGAATCTTTTCCTTTACGCCACGCTCTTCTCGATCTTTCTCTCTCTCTCTCTTTCGATGTGTCCGACGAGGCCAGGTTCTCCGGTTCTCCAGTGTCTCCGGTGGCTAACGCGTAAACTTCGTTTGCGCAAGAACCGACCCCGACAACGCCGACGAGAACACGTTCGCTTTTGTTTCCGCTCTACACTCGCCGCGTTGGTCCCTCTCCTGTGCCGTTTTCCCTTCCATCTCTCGATGACTTCTATTTCACCTTCCTTTCGCTCGTGACTTGACCACCCCTCGTGGCTTCGGGGCTCCTGCCACCCCGCGGCCAGGGCAGCGGGGGCCGGCTGAAGTGGCTCGGTGCCCCACCATGGTTGTGTGCACTTCGTTCCTGCAAGACTTCCATTCCCGAGGTGTTTGTCTGGGGGTTGTCTGTTTTATCGTGAACCCCGATGCAATTGAAACTCGATCGATTAAAAGTCCGCCGCCCACGATAGGCGTCATCTGTTCGGTTCCGGCCCAGCCAGGACACACAAGATCAGTGCGCCAGAACCTCCACAGTTGTAAACGTAAGTGACACTAGGTTACCGCGGTGCTCAATTACTTCCTTAAAATTGGTGCGAAGTTGTACGTTTTAACCTCTCTCGATCTCGATTCTCTTTCGAAAGCGAGCGAGAGAGTCGCCGCCGTGTAACAACTTTGCCGTGTATCGCCGTAGTACTACCGATACGGGATATAGTTGAGACACTGCGGGCAGTACCCTTCGAACAGCAGATCAGGTTTGGAACTCCAGAGCGTCGAGAATCACATTCCCACGTTCACACGGCACGGAAGAAATGGGTTACCATTTTTGGGATAGTTGTCACGCCACCAATCACCGCCAATAATGGGTACACGTTTATTGAAATACAAGAATTCCAGGTGGTCTTGCCATTTGCGAACGCGAGGTTTCTCACTTGCACGTCGCTGAATTTTCGATCGCAACCTGCAGACGGAAAGCAGTGAATTCTCATTATTGGGCCACTGCTCTGCGCGAAACATTCTTCCAACGGCTCAATCCCAAAAAAGACCGTTGCCCTGGGAGACCTGTCAGTACCGAGGTGACATATGCCAACCCAAGCAATTAAACGTCACTCGGAACAATATCGAACCCAGGACTGTATATGGTGTCCATTCGTTTATTCAAAACCCTCAACGAACGTCCAAACATTGCGTGTTCCGACGGGGAAAGAGACAGAGAAAGGGTCCCAATAGACACACCATTCCGTAAATGTTTACAGCCAGAGGGCTGCCGCTAGAGAGGGCCCCCGGAGGGTCAAGGCTAATGAGCTTGTTGGCCCACCGCTGCTCCTGCGTGTTGGCACTTTCGATTCTCCAGGGGACATTTACGGCCAACTTCAACCTCCGTCCGTTCCACTTGTGCCCGCGGGTGGAGCAAACACTACATCATTGGCCACACCACTAAAGCGGCAGAGGAGGTGGTTCTTGTTTCGCTGTGGAACCCCGATTTTACTTGCCAAAGCACCGTGACGACCAACGGGCGAAGAATGTAGAACCCCGGAGCACACTCAATGATCCATGTAAATGGGTTAACAATAGAGTGGGTGGGTGTGGCCCCTCAGGGGGAGGGCTTCGGACCGGATCTCACGCATCTTTCACATCGCACATACTACACTCGAGCTCGAGAGGAAAACAAGACTTGAAACAAGCCGTGGCGCGGGATCTCGGGGTCGATGGATCGTACATTATAGTGATTTGATCGGAATGCTCTGCGGCCCGGCTCGTTCACGACCGATCCAAACGATCGCCACTCACGCATCCGAAGCCGAGCGCGAAATGATAATTATGTTGGGGCCGTACGTAAACCGCGCACCAGCATTATGCGGGAAGCGTGAAATAAAAGATAGGCGGAGAAGCGGCCTGTGCGCACCCCGGGAGCGAATCTGCGTACGCCGGATTCCCAAATGGGCCCCTCCATCATTATTATTCTTGGCGGCGGCGGTGTAGGTTGTTTGTGGGGGTTATTTGAGTCGTATACATAATCTATGCACACACGACGGATGGATGATGGTTCGACGAAAATCGATAATCGATAGTAATCAATCATTTCAAGTGCGAGGCAGCGAGTGGCACCGACCTCTGAACATTAGTTCAAATACACATCATTAGAAATAATCACACCTTCGCTTCGGGGAGTGATTTTGGGCCATTTTTTTTTGTTTTCGCACAGAGCCCGCTTCCATTTCAAACTTTTCTCTAACAAAATTTTCGGCGACTGTCAAAAAGTTAGTGAAACTACTTTTGCAATTGCGACACGATCGCAAAAATGGCATCAATCAAACGTTGAATTGCTTCCCTATTTGGGACCCCACGGTGCACCACAAAGCAGCCTGATGAATGAAGCCCAGAAAACCTGTACTGTTGCTGTGTTGCGTGTCGAGAAAGGGTTCCTCTTCTGGCTTCCGGCAATTGAATTGCATGCACAATTGCATTACTACACAATGCAGTGGCAGTGCCACGCTCCGTCTCCGTCGCTTCTAATGATAAAGCATCGCACGCATCACACTTTTCGCATTCCCGCACACAATGATGCCACGGCGAGAAAGGCTCACGGCGCGTTCAAGAAAGGGCCACCAACAACTAATCAGTGCAACGGGATGAGGTCCACATCAATGATGAAAGTAGGGCCAACCGGCGGAGACGACCAACGGACGGGGCCTCTCTGGGCGAGAGCTATGCTAACCCGATTGCCACCCCGCCCCACCCACCCCATTCAACTGTCAAACGGGGCCGTGTTTTATTCTGGAACGGAATGGAGAGCAACGCACCGTTCGTTGCTCGCGACGCGGGGGGGCAGCGCCGCGACCGGTCTAAAAGTGTGAAGTAAAAAATAAACATTGCAACGGCTTAAAATACACGCTGACCTCCCTTTCGCCTCCGTGCGCCCTCGCCAAGGGTGTGACGTAAAAGAACGAGGTTTTCGCTTTGCATTACTCTGCACCAACACACGGCCGATGATGCTGAAGCACCCTGTGCGGGATTCCTCTCCCAGTCTCTCTCTCTTTCGCTCTATCGCTCCATTGCTTGCTGTTTAACTTTTTCATTCATCTCTCGTCCCCACCGTGCGGGCATACCACGGGCCCCCACCGAGGGCCCTTCCCTGCGCCGCCGTCGCAGTGTTTGCACATTTTTATTGTTACGATTTTTTAAACTGTAATTAATTCCCTGGCAGCGTCGCGCATTTTCCGGCGTTCTTCTTATGCGCGGCCTGGTGGCTGTGATGGTTGCCATCGCACACCATGTGTTTGGCTCCTCTTTGGCCATTTGCTCCGCGTGTTTCATATATTTGTGGTTTCTTTCCTTGCGAAACATTCCTTCTGGGGGCCGCCGCCGCCACACACTGCACTCGGAGACTTTTTTCCACCTCCGAACCCTTCGAACCTCCGAGCACTCCGCGCCGATGGCCAAAAATGGTCAACGACAAACTGGGTGTGTAACGCGGTGGTGACGAGCATGCTTTTTATGCTTGCTGACGGCTCTCTCTGCTCCTCTGCACCTCCAGCCGCATTTCTTCTGTGTCACTCTTTCCGCACACACTCATCAAGCGCTGCACTGCTGCGGTGAAGAATAATATTAATTTCGTTGCCTGATGAGTTGCGGAGAACAGTTTTGCGGGCAGCTCTGGTTTCGGCCTCAAAGGCTCTTTTTGCTTCGGCAACCATAACCTCTCTTTGCGGTGGAACGACGGTTGACAGCTTGTAACTCTGCGGTGCTGTCAAACACCGCAAACTACCGATCAAGTACTCTTAGAGAAGATTGTTGTTGTAAGCGTTGGGTTATTTCACTTGAGGATAGCTCAAGGATTACAACAACGGTTCCTTTTCGTGAGCGCTTCTGGTTCCTCCTGGTGGGACTAACACAGGTACAGTGTCATAATCTAATCCTAATAATTATCTTCTCTTCACATAAATAATAAATTTCAGTGATCATTCCCTCATATTGTTTTGGCTCGTGAACGCCAACGAAGGCTGCACTAAGTGAGGTTAGCTATGGGTGATTTTGTCGAACAATTTGTACCAACAAACCAACCTCAGCGCAAGAGAGTGAAGAACAAAATGTGTCTCCGTTCTTGCAGAAAACTGATATGTATTCATCGTGCGGCAACACACGCCACGAGACACAGGAGCGCAACAAACCAACGACGTGATCTGCAGGAACATGCGCATATCCAATTCCAGCCATCGGCATGGAGCTTCGCGGCGTTTTACTATTCAGCAGGGAGCCGCCGGGATTAGAAATTCTAAATATTTTACATACAGGCGTTGGGGAGCGATTCATTTTGCTGAAACACTGTTCGCCACGGTTGGACCTCTTTGTCTGTTACATTATTCAACCGAACCAGCACACTTAATGGTTCACGTGAGGAGCCCGAAACTATGTCAGAGATCAGAGAAGAGCCTGGCCCTGCGCTGCCCGTTTAGGCAGTTACAGGTTGGCTGGCCCGCTAAACGTTTCGCCATTCAATTTAAGGCTCGGCCCGCGGATGACGAAACATTGATGGCCCGGCCCGACGATCGAATCGACGGCCACGGAGCTAAACTGGTTGAAATTGGTGGTTCTACCGAGAGAGACTAGGCTCCTTTCGCTTGCTTCGCACGAATGCGAAGTGCATTCTGGTCTCGAGTGGCCTCCATTGGCAGTGGTCCCTACCCCTATCCCTCTTTCCCATCTTACTGGAACCAGTCGCCCAGCTGTCTTGCCAAGCGTGCGGACCGGCCGCGCATTCTCGAGACAAACCAGTTTCAGCAGCAGCAAGCCCCCCTCGCGAGCAAGCCCATCTTGGGGCAATTCGAAACATTCGCGACTTGCGTCGCCGTACGGGGAGGCCTTAGAATCTTCCGGGCCCCAAGGACCTCTCGCTCGCACGCTCGCTCGTATGTCCCGCAAGGAATGCCAATTGATAAACGCAGCAAGAAGCCGAAGATCGGTCCGGTCAAGAAGACCCAAGAATCGACGCGAATGGCCGGTGGGAGAGAGTGAAACATAAATCATGAAGTCAATCTCCTGCGCCCATGGCAATCGAGTAGGGCCCAGTTGTGGCCAGTGTATCCCCAACTCGTCGGTGGTGAGGAGGACGTGGAGCAACCTGGGGGCCGGTGGGGGTAGGTTGGTTGATTTTCTGGTTTAACTCGTTCCGCAACCGAGAGAGGATACTCGTCGGGGCCGGTTTCACCGTTTTAGAGGTTATGTTGGGCGCATGTACTCGATCACGATTATGTATCGCCACAGGCCAATTGACTCTACCTCTGAGGTTGTAACGGGGGGCCACAGAAAGGTGTGGCCGGCGTTCCAGGAACCGCAACCCATAATCTGCCCTTGGCTGGGGTGGGTGGATATGTTGGACCCTAGACCAGCGCTAAACGCTCGTTCTCGGGGATCCCGGTTCTGGGGGGAGCACGCACTGCCCTCATTGCACAGCTCCCCGGCCGGACTAGACCGGTGTGTGAGATGGTAACCGGTTTGACCATCCTTCTCCCGGTTCTTCATTTTACGGTAACGATTACGCGGAGCGCTACGCAAAGAAGAGCGCAGAAACAGATACTTTCCGATCGCGTAACATACCTTGGGCGCGCTTCGTCGTGATCGAGGACCGGCCGGGGGCTCTCGCGCTTGCAGTTAATCTCTGGCGCGCTGTATGTATGTAGAATATGATCAATCGGGCAATACGGGTCACGCTTGACGAGGATGATCTTGGAGGTAGGATGGCCTGGAACTGCCACTGGACCACCGAACCCACCGGAGTTGGGTGCGGTTTCCCCGGTTTCGTTTTGCTGCGGTTCGGGTTTCGGTGATTTCGTGGAAATTTACTGTGGCCAGAAACGCTCTCTTTCGCCGCGAACATTCCTTCATCAAATTGTTCTCTGTCCCTTGTTCCAGCATAAATTTATTACATTCTCGCCAAACAACGCACACTACCTCGCTAGAAGCGTGTGTTGCATTTTATGATTTTTTCGTACCCTTGTAGCCACCACGTCGGGTGGCGGTTCTGGGACTACTTTTGGTTGCGTATGTGTGCTTTCAATTGTTCTTTGAAAAGCTGTCGCCACCGCCCGGTGCCCTGCGTCCAGGGGATGCAGCGAAATGTTGCTTTTCAAAAATCGATTCTTCTTGACCACGGTCACAACATAAATCGTCTTTTCGTTCCACACTTACGGAGCGAGGCCGAAGAGTGGGCACATTCATGGGTTTAAATCTTTGGCGTTCGAAAATGATTTAATAGCAGTCACTTCGGGGTGTCCCCCCGGCGCAGTTGCCCATTACGATTCTTGCGCATGCCCCGCGCGCTGCGCCTTAACCGCCTATTTTACGGTGCCTCCTGTCCACAATGAGGTATGTTGTGGTTTCGGGTTGACGCTGGTTGTCGATCGAACGGGGTGCTTCAGAAGGCAACGGCCACAACATCAAAGCGTTTCTTACGGTTTAGAACACCAGCCAGAGGCTGAATATTGAACTTAATTAACCGTAATGAGTTCCGGCCACCGAAGCCAGGTCCTGTTCTCGCCTCCATTAAATGCGAAGGCGTCCACCAAGTGTATGTCTGAACCCTTTCCGGGTTGACACTTTTTCGTGGTTCATTGGTTTTCTTCTCACCATCCGGTCGCTCCTCTCATCAGCGCACTCTCCTGGGGCCGATTTATTTCCGATCGAAAAGCCTTCGAATGTTCCCACCTGGGAAACACTCCGCTGCGCCATCGACGGCATCGGAAATCGATCGCACCCGCCCGCACGCCCGACGGACGGCGACCTTACACACTGGGCCCCAGTGAGCCCAGACCCAGACTGGGCGTGTTCCCTAGTCAGTGATGCCAAGATGGAATTTAAGCGATTATGTCTGCCCCATTTGTGTGTGCGTTAGGAGCGTTGTAACGAAAAACATGCCTTCCCGAGAGAGCGTCCTCCAAAACTCACAACCGTGACATTCACCACGCTCTGGCGGTCACCAGTGGACACACCGGGCAGCAGTACGAAGTTTGGGCAAAAATTGCCATCACTCCGCACACTGGGCTCCCGAGTCGCCCCGGGGGGCACCGAAAAGGATAATCCCATTTTCCTAATATTCTCCAACGAGGATTATCTTAAATTTCGCGTGACACCGGCCGAGAAGAGTTCGTCCAACACACGCCTCGGATTCCGGAAAGTGGAATATGGATATCGTGCGTCCGGGAATATGCTGACCGATTATTAATTTCAAATCAGAAGAATGATCCATGTTTAGTGTCCTTTCATGGCATTCAAAACGACCACCATTGCTAACGATATTCACGGGGACACTCACACCGGGGCTGTCAAGCGGCGGCAGTAATTGACCGTATGACGTAAAAGATGGAACAGGACGACCATCCAAAACTGTCAAGCATCGAGTGATAGGAGCTTCGAGTTTCAAGCAACACTTCAAAAGTCTCGAGTAATGATGGCAAGAGATCTGACGATACCCCCCGGCACTGACGGTGCTGGGCTGCTGCTTCTAAAATTGGACGTGGTCTTCTGGACCACCTCTATGGCCACAGAATCCTGGGGCACACCACGGAGAACCGGCCACGGCTCAGCCAGCCCGGTTGCTTTCAGTAAGAAATAATGAAGATGAAGCTGGCGGACTATCATTTGACCAGAAGAGCAAGAGAGAGAGAGAGAAAGGAAGAGAGCCTTACAAACCGACAGCGAGAGAGCGAGAGAAGGAATCAGCTTCCTGGCGACTTGAGTAGTGGTGGTGGCGATTCATAAAAAGTAAAAACTACGCTCCGCACGGAACTGGAGCATTACGGTTGTGTTAAATGGCTGTGAATGAAATGGGAGCCGCTGTTCGACATCAGCCGCGGTCCGGATCCGGGGAACGCCATCACGTCGACGAACGCGCGCCGGTTTCGGGAGAGGTGTTGGGTTGTAAAACGACCGCACACCACCGCAAACGTCCTTCCTCTCTTTGCTTCTGACTCTCTCTTTCTCTCTCGCTCTCGCTCTAGCGCTGGCATTCGCCCCGGGAGGGACTAGCTTTGGAATAACATTTTCTACGCCATGGCGTAGTATGCGCAAAGCGCAGCGGCGAACGGTCCTTGCTCAGCACGAAGACGAACCGACGACCGCGGTGTACTACTCTACGCGAAGGATGACTTTGAGGTCTCCTGGAGAGGTCGGTTCTTCAGCCCAACAGGGCTCGTTCGTCTTCCGAAGGTCTTCGTACGCGCTCTTTACTACGCTACGCTCTACGCTAGGCGCTACTCTACGCCAAAGGCACCACGAGCAGATGGGCTCTTGCGTGGCCCGCTTTTCCTTTCGCTACCGTACACGGTCTTCCGGATGTTTTCTCTCAGACGCAGACAGCCCGCGACTGCGGAACACAGGCGCTCTGTGCTCGGCGGGCGTTCGGCGTGAAAATCTTCAGCGAACGGAACGCGACCGCTTGCCGACCGACCGTGGCCCGTTGCTGCCTCCTACGGTCCCGGGCGGGCGGGCAACGTTGTTGCAAGAACGTGCCGAGCGTGCCCAAGAGCAGATTGCAGCCGGATACGATGACGACGACGGAGAACTGGTACCTTTTTCGGGCCCCTAATGAGAGAAACCGAGAGTCGTAAATGTGTAATAGGACCGCCCCCCGGCGCTGGGCGGTGGTGGTGGAGCGACAATCTACCCCCATCTGTGGGTCCCCGGGATCTGTCTTGCCAGCCAAACTGGATGCGGTACTACAAGGTCACCAGCACCACTATCGCCAACGCCGGGATGTGGATGTGTCGGCCAGCACCGCCCCCCTCGTTACACTGCGACGACACTAGCGAGCGAGTAATAATCCGCTCTAATCCTTCATGAATGTTCCATCAAAAGAAACTCCATCAGCGATCCCTCTTTACGCACACACGCCTTCCTGCGGCTAATCTAAAAAGCGCCTCCATCGTCTAGTGTCATGCCTGAAACGGTGCTTTTTCTGGTTGATAAATATTTGATTCACATTTCGGGGGAAGTCATTTCTGGGTGCAGCTGAGAGTCTCCAAAACCGTTTACACTCCACATCTTTGCCATCTGAGGCGTGCAAATCGCTGGAAGAAAAATAAACTGCCATAGAGGGATCTGAATACGATGGGAAGAAACTAGGAGTACCACAAGTGTCCCCGATCGGAAGAACTCGATTAATGGTAACTTCTTCTATCAAATCTTCGAAACAGGCCATGACCACAGGGATCCCGCAGTAAACGTCCATTCCTTTCTCGAAGAAACTTTGAACGCATTCGGAACGTAGCCTGTGTGAGATGGCATGATACTTTTCAAGGGCAATCCGTAACGACGGCGTGCGCACATCCGCCAACGCCTCCCACAATGTTCAGTATCCTCGCGGTCGATCGTCTTATCGTCGCAGAGAGAGTGTTCAAAAGGGAAAAGCTTCAGCCTGCGAAAGACCTATCTGCTCGAAGCCCTTATTTCGGCACCACGGTAAAGAGCTGTGGGGATACTTACGGCGCTAGGAAATAAGCCTGGCATCTCGCAGACCACAGCAGCCGCAGTAACGCAGCAGGACGAAGGCCACAAAAATGTCGAACGAAAACACCGGTATTGGCACGGACTCACACTACACACTCGACACTTCCAAAGTCACCTTCGGCAAACAACAAAGACTAGCAGCAGGCCGTGCCTTTCGCTCCTTCGATCGCCGTAGTCACAGCTGCTCTCTCGCTCAATTTCGGCTGTTCTCTCTCGCTTTCTCACGCACACTCTCGTTAACTGCTTTTCCTGCTCTATGTATGCGTATTTCTGGTTCCCCGCACGCGTGGCACTACTATCGGTCGGTTGGTGTCCCTTTTAGTCGCCTAGTTCACGGAATAAAGGACCTTTTTCTTTGCACACACCTTTGTCTGACAATGCCAGAGCACGGCCACCGAAGCGCAAATCCTCCCGACGAGGAGGTGAGCGGCCAGCTGACCCACACACGGGGGTGGTTAGGAAAAGATTGTTTCTTTATTGTTCCGGATCCTGAGCTCTCTGAGTCGCGCTGAAGCACTTGCAACCAAACTGGCAGCCACGACACGGCGCAAGGATATGCAAGGATATCGGAAAAGATCTAACGAAGGAAATGTTCACTTTGCACTCTGCCCGCCGCTTCTCTCCCGAGCGCGCGCCTGTCTTCTCTCCGACGTTCTCTCGCTCTATTTCACTATCTCTCTCGCTCTCGTTCTCGCGCGTCCTTTATCTAGGAATTTTATTTCTCACCGGATTTCACACTTTCCCTTTCGATCCGAGCTCAATGGCCGGTCTGGCCGGTCCTACTGCTGCCTGCTAATGATGAAGAATCGATTGAAACGACACCTTTTGTCGATGCTAGTGCGATTTGGGCAAACCAAAAGGCTTCAGGATCTACAACGCGGACGTAAGACTTGGGCCTAATCTTAGCAACCGCTGACGTTACCGTTTTCCCAGTCGCCAAAAAGGAAAGCAATTCGCCTTGCAAAATGGCAGTAGGAGAGGCAGCGCGAATGAGCAAGAACCACACAACACTGCCCGAGTTCTCGGCACACTACCGAAAGCGCCTCAAGAGCTCACCAGCCCGACGAACCATCGACGATGGTGTGACGTTGTTCTGACACAACCGGATTTCAGTGCCTTCCTCGTTTTGGGACGGAGTTTTGCCCTGCCGCTTTGCGAGAGAGCGGTTAGTCGTCGGTGTAAAAGTGTTACGGCTTGCTGGGATGCTCGCCGACTTTACCGATTTTCTTGAGCGGTTCGGTGAAATTAAGTTTTAAGCTTCGTGGATTAGCATCGTGGACGAGCAGCAGAAGAGGTAGTAACCAACAGCAAGCAGGCCAATGCTTTGCGTGGGCTCCGGGGTAAATCGCTGGGGCTCGGTCAGAGATCGGCAGTTCTTTCCTTCTCCAGCCACAGCGAAGCGGAGCGAACGATAATGCACTTGGATTGCGCACTTGATTCTGTCACGACGAACGGTCGAAACCGTACTGGCAGGACGAGCCAGAAAGTTGGACCGTTCTTCGGGCTTATGGCCGTTCGCTGGTGAGCCTCCAACTCCATCCAACTCCAAAAAAGCACAGACGAACGAAGTAGCTCTCGTCGTCCTGCTGTTACTCGGTCCGACCCGTTTTACGCCCGTCCTTGCTCATTCAACTTTTCTCGGTCACTCACATTTTTCCCGTCCCACACGCGCTCGGGCTGTGCGGATGAATGTCACTGACTCGGCGCACTCACGAGTGCAATCGCCGCGGCGCCGTGCACTAACCAACACAACAAAGGATCCCGTTTTCAGAAGGATTCGCACGCACGGTTCCTTCAGGAATTGGCCAGTTTCGATGTACATTTCCTCATCAAACGGTGTAAGGGCGAATGCCAAACGATTCTGTAACCTGCTACTGACTGGTATAAAACAGAAGCTGTCTCTAGTTTGAATATGATGACTATTTTCTGAGTTATGACGGAAATCTTTCAAAATTGCATGTTTTTCGAGTATTACCGGAACCTTCCAAGCTATTACATAGCCAGCTATTGCATAGCTCGTGCGCGGCCAATATGATACGTTTCAATGTATTACACAAAATAAAACAGAGAGAGAGAGAGAGAGAGAGAGAGAGAGATGCCACAAACGTACAGAAAGAGAGAGATGCGACTCGCAGCCGAAAGATTTCTGTTCGCGATCAAATGACGGGTCGCAACATGTTCTTGCAAGCCGCACAGCGCGAAGAATGACCATGCCAAAAGTAGCCGAGTGAAGAAAGAGTTTGGTGCGTGATCAAGACGTGACCTGTTCTTCCAACCACACAGCGAAAAGGAGAGGTACGAGAGAGCAGAAACGCCATGCCAAGAGTCGGAGTCTGGCAATACTACAATCCTCATGTTCAAGATTTTTGGCCATTCTCAAGGCCAAACCGTAATCATTATACTATCATCATTAATTTGCTAATATTATTTACATTATTGTTTCCAGAAGAATGTAACACCCCATAAAGAAACGGATGTAGCTGAAACGCTCAAAGTCGCTTCAACAACAAGCAGGATTCGGGACGTTTGTGAAAATTTTAGTCATTATTTAAAGTTCATTGCATATTACACTGAGCTCCGGTAGTCTACCGTAACGCTGGCTTGGACAAAGCCAACGTAACGCGCGATAGTAGTGGTGTATCGGGCTCCCCAATACTGTCGCGCGTCGAGCACGATCCTTTTTTATGCTTTGCTGTGTCATGCGCGTATCGTGTCGGTTTAATGAATGTGCAAAACTCCACGACTTTCACTCTGCCCGCAACACACACGTGCAAAGAAATACGGCGAGTCGAAGGACACGCTACGTACGGACAAAGTAGTAACAAGTCACTCAGTGTTGCCGAAGGAAAAATCTTCAAAATGGGTGTAAGTTCGAGGGAAGGAACAATAAAAGGTAGATTTTCTGAGGCACCGATAGACACGACCCATCGTCCGACGCAGACCAGTAGTAGCCACTTCTAATGAAACGGACTAATGTAGGGATCATACGGTCAGCTGTATTTAATGGATAACCGATGCTCGGCTGCAAGAACACAGTGACTGGTTGAATGGAATTTTCATTACCATTTCATAAACAGACATCCATTTTCCGACATGGGAAAGTGCGTCAATGGAGATTCCTTGTCTACGTCGAATTCTAGAATAAAGTAGCGCGTTGGGGGGGCTCGTGCCCCAACACACCCACACTAATGGGGCAAAAGTTTAGTTCATTTCTCATTCTTGCTCGCAGTGAGCGAGAGAGAGCAAGCAGTGAGATGGGGCTTCTCACTAATGCGATACTAGACCGTCACTACTACCACTCAACGTTCTTCGTACTACTTTACTCGCATAACTCACACATAGGTCAGGACCACAAACGCCAATAAGACAACCGGGAGCGAGCCCCGCGCAAGAAGCAGAACCCATTGCCGGTGATGCTGGCGCTGACCAGCCCCGGTTCCCCGGTTGTAGCCACCATCCCCATCAACTGTGCCAATGTCGTTGTGTCGACTGTACGTGCGATTTTGTGGAGAAGAAAAAGAAAAATGGCGTCCAAAGTTGAAGACTATTGCCCAAAACAGTAAAGTCGCCCAGGTGCCGTTACTAAGCCCTCTAGCAGCATAGGATTCCTTGTCATTAACTCGCAAAACGACGCAATGTGCCTACCATTGCCCAAGACCCTAGCCTGAATTCGCATGCCAATCGATTGGAACGCTGGGTTTTGATTGTCCCCGGCACGTACTTTTATCAGTGCTGTTGCCACGCAGCTCGGCAAATGTCCTTATTTAGCGCGTGCTGGAAAGTTAGTAGAAACATGTTGCCCATGACAACCGTGGCGCGGTTGCTAGGATCAGGGACAGAGGAGACACCCCCACTTACCCACCCACTTACCTTCTCATCGCCGTGGTTCTCATCGTTGATTGATTGTGTGCGAAGCTTGTGCGTTAGATACTTGAGCATAGTTTGGTTCGCACCACCACGTCTCCTTTGCGACGCCACCTTGCACCGCGTCCTCTTGACTCCGATCCGATTCTCCGATGATCCCGTGGATCGGTTCCGCCGTTCGCCTCCTCCACCTTTTCCGCTTTCTCCGCTGTTCACCGCCGTCACTGCCGCGCTGTCCCCGGGATGCGATACTTATTGCCACGATTTTCACGTCCGTTCTCCACCACGTCGTCGTTGTCGATTGTGTCACTCACTGTGCTGCGCCGCGGGCTGTGAACCGTAACCGGAAACCCCGGAATCCGGAAAACAATCGAAAGTCCACTCCGACGCTCCGTGCCGGCTGCAACACTCGATCCCAGTTTCTTCGTGTGCCACTTATCTCGTACCACCAACGGAGGGCTCGGCTCTCTGCATTTCCGGTCGCCACTTCTCGCTGCCGCGGATAAAAATGTATTCAAAACATGTAGACCCCAAAGTTCCGATCGATTCGCAGAACTCCCCAGCACCACCGCCAAGCAGGCCGCGATAACCAGCGAAACGCGAAACCCTTAACAACCTTTTCTTTTGCCCAAAAAATTGAGGAATGCCAGGACCAAAACTGACAGCTCACTGGAAATAGCTTCGCGCCACATCAGAGAGCTCGCTGTCGTCTGTCTCGCTCGCTCCACTTTGGGGGGTCACACTCTCTCTCACTTTTGGATGGAGAATGAGTGAGCGTGCCTTCTCGCTCTCCCGCGTCGCACTCTATCGCAGGCCAGCGGAGCGAAGCAGACGGAGCGACTTGCAATAAAAGGTTATCGATTTTTCAATTTTCATCCCGACCGAAGCTGCATTGCACTTTGTTGCAACGGGCGACTCTTGGCGGAAATGGGGCTGGTTCTACGGTTTGTAGCCTTCACACATTTTACGAATTGCCGCAAGAGGTGTACTATTTTCGACACTCATCTCTCGCTCTCTAAAACAAATCATTAATCTTAAAAGCAGGATTTATCGCCGAACAATGCTCCATTTCTCTCCACCGCCGTGTCGTATCGTTCTTTGTGCTGACTGGATGCATTACTGCAGTCGGGGAGCCCAATGGGGAAAGCTGTCTAAAACCAAAACAATTCGACCTAAAATTGGCGCACGGGGACAAGAAAACTACCACACACTGAATTCCCACTCTCCAACACAGCCCAGCAGTCCAGCGAAAGGCGGCCACCGCACCGTCAAAACAGACCGACCCAACTGCTATTCTGTTGGCCGACCATATTTTATCGCTCGCAGACTCCGTCTTTCCGCTTTTCTTTCTCGCCTCCACATCCTAGGCCACTTTTCTCACCAAGCATCCTGTTTTCTCACTACACGCTCACATCTCACCCGTCGCGGAACCCCGACAATTGGGGCTTGCTTCTTGTTCTAAGGGGGCCCAAAACCATTTCGCACGCACGCGTACGCAATAATAATGCTAGTAGGAAATATTGGAGCAGTTTGGCGGAATGCACGGTTTAAAGTGCCATGGTTCTCGAGGGTGCATCTTACGAGTGCGACCAAGATAAGCTTGAAGTTCTTAAGTCTTGAAGCGAGGCTTGGATTGGGATCTACAAAGTTTGCTCGCTAAAACAACAACAGAACGGGATGAAACAACGATGCCTCACGCCGAGTCACCAACTAAACACAAACCAATAGGTCCAAATGGTTTCTCCCCAATCCGCTTATCAGGCGGCAGCGTGAGCAGGCAATTAATCTAGCAGGTTCCGATTGATTTCGTGTAACGGCCTGATTGGGGGGCCAGTGTTTTTGTGTCCCACCGTGTCACAATCCGTGAATCCGACACAATCGTAGCAGACAGCAACAAACACACGCAACGCACACACTTCCTCTCTCTTCAACAAGCAAACAATCAGCAGTCAGGTTTGCAAACCTACAAGCGAAAACCAGGGACCGGGAACGGAGAGCAATATTTTCTTGCATCGAAATAGCTATATTTTCTTACATTGCAACAGCAATATTTTCTTGCATTGTAAAAGCGAGAGAAACGAGAGAGAAAATACGAGAAAAAACAGAGACTGGGAACGCTAGAGAATTTTCTTCTATTTCTTTGTTTTTTATTCGTTTTGGAAATGCAAGATTTTCCCCCCCATTATGAAACTAGAATCGAGAACTCGATCGTTCGAGTGAACACAGTAAGAGAGAAAGCAGAATACAACAAGAGAGAAGGCAGAAAGAGAAAGCTACAGCAAAATGAACTCAAATGACCGTTCGAGTTTCGAGTTCGAGTTTCATAATAGGGGGGAGAGACAGGCGGTCAGACTGAAGAGAGAGAGAAGAGACCCGATTCAACCTACGAAAATCCCGAACGCATAACAAGCACGCACGCACACATACCAACAAATTGATGTTTTTTGGTGCAACTTTTCTCCGGCAGATGGATTTTCCTCGAGCCACGATTATAGCAAACTTTATAGCCATGTTTATGTGTATGATTTCTTGTTTGCTTTTGAACTTTAAACATTAACAGGGTTTCGACTGATCATATTCTTCCACTAATTCCTGCATCTCGATTGTCGCCTCGATTATCGTGTCAACGTTTTGCTGTATAATTGTGTTATCTACCGTACATATCACGTAAATTCTGCAGAAATATTCATTGTCCAACGGCATCGTTGAGTCATCAGCTTCATGGCCAATAATGAAGGCAGTAAACTCTGGGCGCAACATAAAAACGGGATATCTTCCGTGTTTAAAAGTAAAGTAAGCACACCTAAGGCACCCAGAAGGGCGGAGCGCGGTCACGAATATTCTTGAGAGTGCAACTGCGAAAACGCGTTTTACTTCTTAAATTTTTTTGAATAAATTGAATTTCTTTCTCCTCTTCTCTGAGTGAAAAGCGTAAAAAGCTTTCCGCCCGTGCAAAAGCACCGCGGAAAGCACCTTACAAATGTGTGCTTGGCCAGTTAAGCTTTCGAAGCGCGCAGCAAGCTTCGTCGATACGCCTTTTTTCCGCTTATTTCTAACTGTACAATTCGTTTTCGAACAGAAACCGGCCACATTCTCGCCCGAACCTCACATTGCCGTTTCCAGCGGTTGCGAGTAGCTCCGGCTGTCCGAACTCAGCATCGCCGGACCCGCGGACGGATCGTCAAAGTTGGTCTCCAACAGTGCCTCCGACTTTGAGCGCGCATAGTTTGATCTCGAGGGTAGCGTCGTTGGCGACGGGGTATCCGGCGGCACCGGCGAGATGGGAACCTGTTCTCCGGATGACTCGTACAGCGTTTTGGGCCGCTGGCTATCGTTGCGCGGTGGCGGTAGTATCGAGTCACGTTCTCGGCCCGGTTGGGCGTACTTTTTGACCGCTTTCATGTACGAATCCGGTCGCCGCATCTGTTCCGGCTCCGGTGGAGCTGGCCGGCGCACCTGTATCGATGGTTGCTGGTAAACGTGAGCGACGGGAGGCGCGGGTCTTGGCGGTATACGCTGACTAGCGGCCGCCGCCCCGCCATACGCCAGCCCGCTGACCGTGGACATCGAGTCGGACTGAGAACTGCGTGTTGGCTGAAAACTGCTGTGGCTAATCGGTGACGGGGGTTCGTACTCGGGCAAATGTTGCTTCAGTTCGTGCAGAAACGATAGTTTATCGTGCACGCGTATCGGTAGTGTACTCGAGTTTCCGTAGTAATCGGAACCGGTCTCTTCGAGATCATCGCCGCCTCCCGGGGCGTGTATGATCGGCGTGTCTTCGTTGATGGCAGTGCTGATTGAGTTGTTGCGTGTCACGCCGGAATAGGTTGTCGAGGTGTCGCGGAATCCCTCGTTCCGGAACGCCAGTTCGATGGCTGAGCCCCCACCATGGCTACTGTAGTCGGGCAATCCGTACACCTTCGTTTTCATGGGACTGTTGGCGGCACTACTGTGACCGGCCGGCAGATACTCAGTGGTGGCTGTCCCCCCGTTACTGTCACTGTAACCGAGTTGACTCTTGAGCTGCTCGGCGTACTCGTTGCCGTACTGTTGCTTGTGCTTGTGATCATACATGTCGTAGCCGGTTTCCGTGCTCAGTACACTCTTGTCCACGGATTCGATCGAACCGTTCGATGCCATTCGTTTGTAGTCGTTCGTTGTGGCCGTTCGCAGGGTATCCGTTGAACGGGACATTGCCTGTGGGAGAAAGGCAAGAGGGTAAGTTCACGGGCCGTGCGTCCGAAAATTCGGCTTGAAGGACAAACAAAGCGTGCAGACGAGCAAAGACCTACTGTCGAACGTTCAAACAAAACTTCAAACGTAATCACTTACGAAGAAATCTCTCTCTACACATCTGTAGGCTGCCGCGTGGAGTGCAAGAAATTGATTGGAAAGTGAAAAAAGTGTGATCGATCGGTAGCTTTCGGTGTAAAACAACGGAAAAGTGGCGATCGGTGCAAAACCAATTGTTAAGCTTTGACTTTTCCCTCCATTCGCTCAGCACTTACATAGTTTCGCCTACGAAGCGATCCCTGGGGATCGATACTGTTCAGACTTCGCATGCTTTGGCGTATGCTGTTGCGCCGCTGAAGGCGTTGCTCCTGCCGGTAGCGTGACTTACAGCACCAGCAAACGCAAACGGTACAAATGAGGACAATGACCAGGGCAAGGGCCACGATGATGCCGATCACCTCCACGCTAGCCGTCCAGTGGAGGGGATCAATCTCGACCTGCGAAAGAAACATTCCATGAAAGACATTCCATTGCGAAAGCCAAGCCGCGGCCAGTCCTCACCTTCGGATCGATTTCGCACAAGAACGCATGCCGGTTGTGGCACTCCTCTACCTCCACGTTCTGGTAGATGAACGAGGTGCACCGATCGATGTAGTTGGCATCCTGCACCCAAACCCGCTCGACGTTGCGCAAGTAGCGCGACTGCTGATCGAGGAACCGCCACAGCAGCGTCGCGTCGCCATGGATGAACGGTAGCGAGGCGTTATCGGAACGGCAAAAGTCTCGCGCCTCGCGGAAGCTCATCGGAGCACCGACGTACATGTAGCACGTGTCGATCAGCAGTGTCCACCCGGGCGGACACTTGCCATCCAGCACGGTCAGATTGTTCATGTGCAGCGGAAGATAGGATACCTCGAGCAGCTGCGGGTCATCCAGGCGATCGCGAATACGCGAACTGACGGCCAGTGTTTCGTTGTAACTCCAGTAGTTGTGTCGGGCATCGATTTTCGTCTTCCACACGTCCAGCGTGCTGCAAAAGCGAAAGAAAGGAGCATAAATCGTGGGCCGAAACAGAAGAAAGCGGTCCGCGCCGCGCCACACAAGCAAGCCCAACACCAACCGGCAGCAAAATGTCACAAATAACATCTGCACCTACCTATTCCAGTACTGGAAATCAATTCTGCCAGGGCCCAGTGATCAGCGACCACACAGCGATCCCCGTTTACGCAGAGGGTCAGAGGGATTGTAAGAGAAGGAGTAAGAACAAAATACAATAGAGACATGCAAAATTTTGAATAGAATTAACATGTTATCGTAAGGTCCGCCCTTTCGCCCGAAGGTAACAACTTACTACTCGATCGCCTACGGAAAAGGTACCCAACTTACATTGATCGGTTGACGGTTATTATTTCGTAATCGTTGTCCGGGTTGGCGAAAATATTGTCGATGTAGTGCTGGCCGGCCGTTCCGGCGACAATCGTGGCCCGTCCCGCCCAATCGGTAGCAACGTTACTGTGAATGGGAAGCAAAGCGTTACTTCCGAGTCTCAGGAGGATCTGGCTTCGGAACCTACTCATAGAACCCGTTGTGTGTGGTTGTCTGATAGATCGGTAAGCGAACGCGATCGAACCCGGACACCTGCACGATCCTCAGACCCTTGTTCCGGTGCACGTAGTTGAACGTAAAGTTCGACACGACCTGCCGCAGGACGATCACATCCCGGAAGGTGGCATCATTTTGCGTGATGTAGTTGTTGTGTATGATCACCTCCTGGTAGGGCGAAGATTGCCGCCCATCGACGTGGATCGCCGGTCGGTTGCGATTGCGCACAAACAGATTGTGATGGATCCAGCCGCGCAGTGACGTGGCCGAGCCACGGGAATCGGCCCGAACCATTACGCCCCCTTGGTTCGCCTCGATCAGATTGTTCTAGGAACACGAAACGGAATGTCATTAGTATCGTAAACAAAAACAGATATCGGCCACCCGAAAGACGCACCCGAAAGTGCAACGATTGCATGTTCTGCACATCGACCCGGATGGCTGACTCGCACGAAGAGAAGTTGCCGTACAGTTGGCGACAGTTGCGCATGATCCGGTTCCGCTCGAGGGTCAGTATCGGAGACACCTCGCCGACCGATGTGTACTGAAGGGCACCACCGACACATCCCACAATTTCCGTGTTCGAAATGTTGTGCTGCGCGTCGCGATCTGCAGAAGGGCAAAGAAACGATCAGTAACTCCCGTCGAAGCAGCACCCGATCACTACACTTACTGAAACCGATGGCCGATATCGGTAGCGTGACGACCTCCGCAATGAATCCGTGCCGTGCCGGCGCTCCGCTGGCAATCAGCCGAACGCTGAGGGCTGGTTCGATCGTGCGGAACAATCGCTTCTGGTTGTCTGAATCCGCATCGACCGTGCCGATCGTGCGCGCCGAAACGTTGTAGATGTCCCCGTCCATCAGCTGGATCATGTCCCGGCGGCCGTACTCCTTCGAGTGGTTGAACAGATTCGACTGCAGCAACCGGAACCCGAGCGGTTTCACGCGGTACGCACTCTTGAAGATTTTCACGCAATTGACCGGATTGTTGTCGTACTTGTAGTAAACCAGGACCCGCTCCTCGAGCGTGATCTCCTTGTTCGTGTCGCAGATGTCGATCATAGAGAACAGGTTGTACGGCAAGTCGAGGTCCTTCAGCGGGCTGTAGCTCGATTCGTCACTCTCGCGACCCTCGCCCGTCAGCGAGATGGCATTGATGCCCTGGCCCAGGGCACGCAGGATCCGCAGGTGGTTCAGGTGGATCGCGTTGGTCGGCGAGATCAGGTTCACGCCGTGGTGGGCACTGTCATGGATCGACACCGAGCTGATGCTCGGATTCTTGGCGATCGTCTGTATGGCCGGAGACTTTTCGCCGTGCAGCATTCCGGCGCGATCAATGCGCACACTGTCCATCACACTTTCCACCGGTTGTGTGATCGCGTGTGTGACCGTATCGTGGAGCCGATGCTCGTACAGGCTGGCCTCGAAGTCGGGGTTCGCGAAGCGTACGCCGCCCCAGTAGCGGTGCCGCTCCGGTTCGCCGTTGCAGCTGATGAACACAAACTCCGAGTCCCACTGGCACTCGTGCCGTCGTCCGTACAGCTGGCCGTTCAGCCGCTCCGGACACTCTTCCAAGCGCGCCTCGTCCCCGTGGCACTCCATCGGTTCGACCCAGGACCATATGCGCGTCAGCGAGTTCGTGTGGAACTCGATCCTCCGGTCGTGCCCGAAGAACACATCGAGCGGATCGTACCCCAGCTCCCGGCAAACGACCTGCGCGTTCCGCTCCGTGAACCGGCGATCGCAGATCGGGATCCACTGGAGCGTCGTGTGGTTGTAGTACTCCAGGAAGCCCTCCTTGGCCCGCTCGTTCTCCGACTCGCCCTGCGAGCAGTTGCGGTTCGTACAGAGCCGAATGGAGTCATAGTTGACCATGTTCTCCAGCGATCGCTCCACCCGCTGCCGCAGCCCTTCCGATGCGTTCTCGATCGGTTTCATGATCACCTCGGCATCGGTCGTCCCGCGCGCCAACAGTGTCCCGAGCACCAGAATGCCCACGTTCGGCGCAAACTCCATCACGACCCCCGGGAAGATGCTGAACGTGACGCCCGGCATCACGGTAATGTCCGATCGGACCACGTACGGTGCCGGTCGCCGGTAGATCGACAGGTTCTCCAGTATTCGGCCCCCGAGGGCATCCAAATCGACCGGCGGAAGCGGCCCACTGCTCACCGAGATGCTGCCATCGGTCACGTCCTCCACCAGATACGGCCGGTACAGGGCCTCCGCGTGGTTGTTCCAATCGTCGAAGTCGAATATGCGCCGCCGGATGTGCAGCTCGTCCTTGCTGCCCCACCAGTTCTCGCGTGCATCCAGATAGTTGCGCAGCCGGGCCGACTTGACGCCCGCAATCAGATCGTAGTCCTGCTGGTTGTTCGAGATGACGTTCCGATAGATCTGCACCTTCTGCACGCCACCGAACCCGATCACACACGTCGGATCGTTGGCGTTGCTCCGCTCGCCGCGGATAAAGTTGCGCATCGACGATCGCGTGTCCTTCAGCTGCTCATTGCTTTCGATCTGGTTAAACGCCAGCAGGGCCGGTATCTCTCCTAGGATCTCACTTTGACTGTCCGACCGGAACTCGACCATGTACGCCCCGTAGTTGCGCTTGATCCGATTATTGTCGATCCGCATCTTCTTCTCCATGCCCCGGAACCCGATCAGCCCCTGGGCGCACACGTTCTCGGTGAAGATGTTGGACGAAATGTTGACCGCCGCGTAGTGGCCATCGATCAGGATGGCAAACTTGCGATTCCGAGCCCACGTATCGTTCCCCAGGAACACGGAGTGGGTAAAGTTTTCGTTGTACTGCCAAACGTACGGCAGGCTGAGCTCGAGACCCCCAAGCGAGTTACTCTCGACCGTCGTGTCCTGCAGCACGTAATGGAACAGGTTATTCGAGGAGCGCAGGTCCTTCGAAAACTGCCGTATGCCACGGCCGTTGTCGCGGATCAAACTGTTGTTGACGTGGATCGTGATCTCCGAGATGTTGCTAACGTGCACGTCCCAGAACGGGGAATGGATAAACATCGCTTCCTCCCGGTTGTGGCTAAGCTCACAGTTGACCAGCTTGATTGATTCATTTGCCTTTCGCAGATACAGTTCACCCTTCTCGCCCAGGTACCGATTGTAGTACGTTCCCGTGATGCCGCGGAAGTTTCGCTGTATCTTTGTGGACGTTATCTGCAGTGTCGGCACCGGACCACGCACGATTCGATTGTACACGTTCTGCACGGGAGCCTGAATCGAACGGAGTACCAGTACGGCCCCTCCGAGAGCGCTGGCTCCACTGCGATACTGCAGGATCGCCCCGTAGCTGCTGGTGGTGAGCGGGAACACGGACAGATCGCGGTTCACCTGCCAAATGTCCGACTCGGTACTGCGCATCAGCGAGTCGTACAGCCAGATGTTCTCCGTCGACCGATTCTCGATCGGATTCAGCAACTGAACGCCGATCACGTAGCCCGGCTGGCAGCGGATGACGATCTGCTTGTCCACCGGATCGCCTCGAACCGGCGTGGTGATGATGTGCTTAATCTGCCACTGGTCAATGTCGATGTTGCTAACTGTGCTTTCCGGCAACAGGATCGGCCGATAGTCCGAGTCGTCCACGTTAAAGTCCGGCACCATGCTGAACCAGCTCGTGATTTCACGCTGCTCGAGCGACGACACGACCTGATCGTGATGGACACCCGAGGCTCGGTTATCCTTGATGATACTACCGTGCACCTTGAGTCCCAGCTGCTTGATACTGATGCCATTGCCACGGTTACCCGAGAACTCGGAATTTTTCACATTATTCACCGACGAACCGGCGTAGATGTCCGAGTAAATGATACCCAGCCCGTCCTGGAGGTTCTCGACCACACGCACACTGTCCAGATTGTGGCGGGCCAGGTCCATCTGCAGGGCCGGCTTAAACATGTTGGTCATGTAGTCGAACAGACCGGCCTTCTCGATCGTGACGTACTGCAGATCGGCCCTTTCGGCCAACACTCCGAACCGTAGCCCTGCCCAGGCTCCTTCGTAGCAGCGCACGCCGACGTCGTTTTCATGGCCGCAGGAGTTCTCAAAGTCCCCCCGGGAGGCCCTCTCCGCACGGCACCGCGTAATGTCGATGTCGTGTTCCGTGCAACGGACATGCGAAAGCAAGACGTCCTCACTCGTGCCCGCACCCGGCACTTCCGATCGCTGCAATCGCCAATCGGTCGGATTCAGCGCCAAGCCGAGCTGGTGGCACACCAGGGCCGCGTTCGTGATGGTCCACCCGTAATCGCACACCGTCCCCCAGACGCCCTCCACGTACACCTGCAGACGTCCCTCGTGATCGTTCTCCCCGCCGATAAGCCGTACCGGCACCTTCGGGATCTGCGGTTCCTGCGGAGCCTTCTCCACGATCGATTCCGTCTCGATGTCCATCGCAAACTCGGGATCTTCCGCGATCGCTTCCGTCGTATCATTGTCCATCATGACCGGTTCCCGTTTTAGCGTGAACAGAATATCGTCCGGCGAGCGGCCACGGGCCTCCAGCTTTCCGGTTACCATCATTCCGACACTCGGTGCAAAGTTTAGCGTAACGCCCGAATTCAGTATCAGCTTGCCTCCCGGGCGCACGTTAATGTCCCGCTCGACGGTGTACGTGCCGGCCGGAAGAATCTCCTGGCCGTCCACCTCGCCACCGATCCGTTCGCTGCCCTCCTTGTGGAAGAACGGCACAAACTTCTGGTACTGGGCGATAGTCTGCGTGCCCGGGTTGGAGTGGTGCAACAGGTACGGGAAGTACTCGATCTTCGCCAGATCGTAACGATCTTTTCGGTGGAACAGCCGGTCATAGATCCGCTCTTCGTCCTGGTTGCCGAGCCAGTTGTACGTCACGTTCAGCGCCTTGCTCTGGTCGGACAGCTGCGACCCCACCTCGTACTGTGACTCGTGGTTCGAGATGATGTTGCGGAACACGTCCACGTTGTTCGACGAGATCACGACCGGGGCGGCCACGCGCGATCGCGGATTTAGTCGCCCCTCACCGCCCAGACCCTCGCCTTCCGCCTCGAGCGGTCCGAACGCTTCCTTGACCCGGTTGCCCTTTACAAAGTTCCGCGTAAACAGCATCCACTGCGTCCCCCGGTCGGTGTTCGGAGACAATCCGAGTGAGGCCACGTAGATTCCTTCGTTGTTTAGGAAGTGGTTGTGCTGCACGATCAACCGCACCGGAAGGGCACGAAATTCTTCCCAGGGTCTATTGCGTGTGAGAAGCGCGCCATAGCGACCGCGCGTAAAGTGGTTGTACTCGATCCTTCCGTCCAGGTTCAGGATGGGGCTGATCATGATCGCCAGCCGGTTCGAATGCTCGAAGCTGTTGTGTCCGATCTGCAACCGTAGCCGGCGATTGTCTTGCGTCTCGAACCAGCACGACTGGACGTCGATCGCATCGCTAGTGCTGTCGTTGAACCAGTTCCCGGTTACGTTGACCCACGCATCGCCACAATAGTTCCCGTGCAGGATGCCCACTTCGAGATTTTTCGCAACCGTCGAATACTCCACCGTGGTGGTCTGGTTGAACTCGAGAAACTCTCGACGATCCTTCGTCGTTTGGTTAAGCCACACCGCGAACCCGTAGCCGCGGTTCGAAGCGATCGAGCTACGCGATATGTTCCGATTGCCACCGAAATAAGTGATGTTGATTCCGTCGCCCTGGTTGAAGGTGATCTTCGAGTCCGTCACATTCACATCGCCCACTCCGCTCGTCACATGCAGCCCGGCCGCGTGCCGATTGTTGGCGATCGTGGACGAGTGCACGTGCACCTGGGAACGCAAGTTGTCCACCGCGATGCCTCGTCCTCCATTGTCCACGATCGTCCCCTGGGTGACGTTCAGATCGTACGCCTTCGTGATGCCCGACGACACCCGGAAGTGCGCCAGAACCGCGGACCTCGGGTCGGCACGCAGTTTGATGAACAGTTTCTCCCTCGTGCTGGTCACACTCTGGGGCCGCGTCGAGTTGCGCACATTCCACGACGCCAGCAACCGATCGTTCTCCGACATCCCGTCGTAGATGGAGATGTGGGCCGTTTCGTTGCGCGTCATCTCGAAGTACACGAAGTGCATCGTCAGCACGTACCCGAATCCGGTTTCGAACGACCGGGCACACTCCTTCTGCGAGAGCGCAAACGGGGACTGCTCGAAGGACAGCTGCAGCGGATAGATCTGCCACGCGGTCGTCGTTAGGGTGCAAAAGTCAAACACCTTACTCCGATCGGTTCGCTCATCGGACCGCAGGTCGTGGCCAACGTAGCGGATGCCATCGGCACCGTTCTCACTCACGGTCACCCCCTCCAGGTGGGCCGATCCGTAGCTCGAGTTCATGAAGATGCCAAACCCTCGGCTACGCCTCACGGTCACATTTCGGAAGCTGAACGCTGCATCGTGCCTCGTCACGTTGATGCCCGTGTACGACGAGTGATCGATGGTGACGTGCTCCAGGACCGGTGGCACACCGAGGACACTCACAGCCGCATCGGCCGTTCCTCCACGACCCGTCCCCGCCCGAACAATGTCAACGTGGCGCAGTTGCGACAACGAAATGGAATCGTACAACACGTGGTTGTACGAGAGCGTTTCCTTGCTTTCGGCGTTCTCGAACCGAAGGCCTCGCCAGTGGGGCGTCACGTGGTCGAAGAGCGGCAAACACTGCACCCCGATGTCACTGTGATAGTCACAGACCCCCGATCCGACCTGCTTCGTAGCCCATGCGCAATCAAACAAGGAACCCTCGGTGCCGCGGCAGTGTGGCTCTTCGTACAGTAACCGTGGCTCGTAGTTCGGGATACGATCCATCCAGTTCCAGAAGCGGCCCCCCTTGAAGCCCATCTGTCGGCACGTGGTCTCATAGTCGGCGATGGTCCAGCTGGAAGGCGAAAGAATGAAATGTTTAACTACGGTGTGTCCCGGAAAGCTGCACTGCAACCGTTACGTACTTCTTGGAGTTTGAGCACACCGATCGCCACTTGCCCCGGTTGAGCAGCTGGAGACGACCGGCGAGCGGACTGGGACCGTCCACCAAGCGAACGCCGGCTTCGCGGGGATCGGACGGAACGTCTTCGTAGCCGGTGTTGGGAAGCGTCGTGAGGTGTATTTTGTTCTCGGCAGTGCCCTGGCAGGATGAGGGAAAGAAGAAACATGAATAGTTTATTAGTTTTTAAACCGAAGTTTCGCTATTAGTTTGTTACTGATGAGAGAGAAATGTGATTTATTTGCTACTCTCCTTTCACGCAAGGTTCCGTTCCCCTCCGCGGTGAGTAAGTTGCCAACCGTTATGCGCCGATGCCATTAAATGCCGGCCACGCCGAGGCATTGCATAATAAAAGCACCACGCGAAAAGCCCGCCCCTCTACGCCATTCGAAACGCAGGTGAAACCCGTTCGAGAAATGCACAGCTTGCGGTTAAATAAATCGCCAAAAAGAAAAGCAATGAGTCGTATATTTAAATAACAATTGAAATGGCCATAAGAATCGTCCCGTTATGGTACGCGTGACCTTTCCTTGGATCCTATGCTCGATTTTACGTAAACAGTGTCTATGTTTATAACATTTTATTTATTGTCTACTTCGTTTCTTGTTTCATTTACTTAACGGAACATCATTTTTTAAATGGAATTTCCTTGTCGCTCGCGACGTGCTGCGCAACTTGATACCTGGGCCTTTGGCGCATGTTCCTTACGCTGGAGCGAGCTGGCAACATACCAACAGTTCAATTACACCAACACTACACCCCGTTTGCGCTATTTTACCGGCTTTCGCGGGGCACTCCGGTTGCCCGCTCATTAATGTAGGTCAGGTGCGGAGCACGCATACCATATAAACGATTTCAAATCGCATGCACGGAGCACACCGCGGGATTTCTGGAGGATTTCATGCCGGGTTTGTAAGTGAGTAATTGTTTTTTCGAGGAGGCTGACGGGTTGTTTCTTCATCACCAACTTCCCAAAAAAGGGAGCACCGAAACCATTTTTTGGTGTACCGCAAGCACATGGGAAGATCCATATAGAAAAGCTCATAATCAAAACGATCCCACTGTTGAATGAAAAATGGAGGATCATTAGAAAAACGCCAAACGGCAGACACGGATTCGACCTAGGTTGCCTGCGTGCGAGCGAGTCGTTGGTCGTTTGGTCGTTTAGAAGACTAACAAATGCGAAACCATAAATTACGGGCCGCTTCAGCTCGAATCTCGGGTGCTGCTCCGTACGATTGAATCAATCAACCGAAAAATGATTTCCTTTCTCCAATTTTCATAAATGAAGCCATTATCGACCTTCGTTCGAATTGGCCTTTGCAGTCCAAATCAATGTAACACCAGACCAGGTATTGTTGGTGGAAAATAACAAATATTTCGCCTGTTGTGACTCGAGGGGTCACGCATCGGCAGCTTGCGTCGCGTCGGTGCGCAGGAGTGCAACAGGTGCCGCATCCGGTGTGGCCGCGGTCTATTCGTAGTAATGCACCGTGAAGAACCGGTTTATTTGATAGACTACCCACTAGGGTAACTGCACTACCTTAACGGCAAAGGTAGCTTGCAGGTGTCGCTCGAAAGTGTGTCACACATGGCGCCGCTCAAATATAGAACGAGCATAAATTTAGTAAATGTAGCTCTCCGTGGCTTGAGTACATTAAAACATTATCATCATCTTTCTACTGCACAAAGATGACAGCAGTAGAGAGTATGGACGGATCGTTGCCATGACGACCGCGATGACGTTTCGCGGCCCACTCGAAGCATCGCGAAACATCGATCTCAGAACGTTGGCGATGACTCACAGCAGCAGATAGTGACATCAGTTTAGAATTACACCCCTTGGTCTGACCAATGTGCTCCATCCTCCGCTGATTCATTCACTGCATCGTAAGAGATGACTAATGCTATCCCCGGAGGGCGGTGTCCACGCCTAATGCGTTCATTCACTACTTTTGCATCGATCGTAAAGGGCGGCACACCGTTATGTGCATCGCACGCAACGGGGACGTCTATTGTGCATTTCGCTGATGACGTGATTATGGGGGACCGAAGGATTCGCGCCCCAGTGAGCCGCCATTGTCTGGCGATCACGATGAGTCCCAAACACCAGTTGGCGGTGAACAACCCCTAAAAAAAGGAGACGAACAATGGATGGTGCAAGAACCGCGGGCACGCATTCTCTGTGGTCCCAGCGGATGATGTTGCAAACTCCCTCCCCAGCTGAACTTCGAGATAATGTGACCACTGGGAAGCATATTTTTCCCCTCCGTGCTTCTTCTCTCTTTTTGGAGCTCAATTAATTGCGGTTGACCATGGTGAACTACATTCCCTTGCTTTCTGGGAATCCACCCGGGAATCCAATTAGCTGATCGTGGCACAAGCCGAGCCGAGAGCGCTGTGTACAATCTGACCTCTGGACCGAGCCCTTCAGTACTGTCACAGTGCCACGCTGCGTCTAAAGGTCGGGGTTAATTGATTAACAACGTCCGCCACAACGTCTTCGGCGTCGCGACGTATTGCTGAATGAATCTTCCGCACGTTACGGCCCACACGACGCCGATCGTCTCAACCGAAGAGAATGTAATTTACTCAAGCGTTAAAAGCGGCCGTGGCAGACATTTTGCTTTCCGGGTGACCGACACCGATCGAACTAATAAAAAGGGCCTGCCCACCAAAAACCTGGTCAATGTTTCATGTGACACACTTCACACGGACCCTTAAACGAGAACAACATCTTTTTTCGGAATAAAATGTTTGGGGCTATCCAACTAATATGTACATTTTTTTTACGTAACGTTGCTGTGGTCGGCTCTCTTACGAAGCCTCCGTTAATTTCCAATTAGTTACCAAACCCGGCCAGGCATGAAATCGAAAGTAAGCAAAAATGGTTTCTCAGCCCCTCAGCCGCCGCCCCAATCTGATGCGAAAGCTTCATCTTCTGGCTAATGTTCGCATAAAAATACTTTGAACACGGAAGATATGGAGAGACTAGGCCGCCTCCCGGTGCTGAGTGTGGGAAAATCGCTTCCCGGGTTTTTCCTACAATGGGAATCATTTTCATGCTGAACGCAAACATGGTTTCCACGCGTGTAGTGAGGAGTAAAGCCACGTGGTGTGGGGAAACGAACCGCCTAAACGGGTGCTAAACTTGCGCAAAGATCACTATTATTAGGTGTTTTGAAAGGTTGATAATAGAACTTACACTTTTATTCAACCTTTTTTGTATCACATTAGGTGATCAAAGGGGAATTCTGTTAGAGGACACGACAAACCATATCAAAACTGAAGCTAATTGTTTAATTAGTTGAATCGTGAAGGGGCCACCTTCGGGCGTTAAATTAAAAATTACGAAACGACACCCCGCACACGCAGACGATCAGAGTATTATTTTATCGTTTCAATTAACCCCTGAGGTTAACCACGGGACGAGTTAATCTAATAATCGCGACACTTTCTCGTATAGAACTCCGCCAACAGAGCGAGAGAAAGAAACAACGATGGTTCGCAACGAAAGCAAGCAATTCGAGATGGAAAAATGCGTGAGGACAACATCCGTAAGGCGCAACGATCGCGCACGATCGGTGAAGGCCCAAAAGGAGAAAACCCCTTCGTAGCGTTCATTCTCCTCTAGTAAATTAATTTTGGACTTGCGATGGACTCGAGTGCGAATAATTTAATGCTTTGCTAAGCCCGCCAGTGGGCGCACCAACAAATCTAACCATCTTAGACGGGATCTGTTCGACTCACGGCACGCCACCGAAAATCGGCGAGCTGGAACGTGGTCGAAACGGTGTAACGCGTCCGCGCGTTCAATGGCTTCTCGCGTGGCCGAAACCACATTCGGGGGAAGTGAAAACAGAACCTGAAGCAAAGCGAACCTAGTTGGAGCAAAAACTAGAGAAAGAGGCTGTCATTGTGGTAGATACCGAGACGAGCGAAGCGTGACGGAGAAGATTAATGGCGCCCATGTGGCGACCGATTTATGGGTAAGCGTTTTTTCTACTTTTACTACCGCACGGAAACGGAACTTTCTCGCCGATCGTCCAAACATTCTCAAGAAAATCGAGAAAATCGGGGCGCCCCATCGATTGGACCCAATCACTATGGTTTCTGTTACAGAAGTCAATCGATTAGGATGCGATCCTGGCTCAGGAAGAAATATAAATATTTTGTATTACTGATAACATTAAGCTGATAGTTCGAAAAACTGTTTACCTAAACCCGAACAAAGACTTCTTCTTCGGCCCCAGGTTTCTCAGTTCTCGCAACTATCGGGCGCATGTTTGCGTACAACCTGTTTCAGCGGCTTGCGACATCCACAACCCTACACAACTGGAAAAGGCCATGGGAAGGGCTTCTCACGAAGCATATCGCGGCCCTTTGTCGTAGTGTCTGAGGCGACGCTTGATAAGCGTCGAAAGAACGATAACGCGTCTACCGCTGCAAACAAAACAGGTGGAATTACAATCAGACATTGCCCAACCCAAATAAATACGGCAGAGGCCGCGACGCTCGTACAACGACCACCGAAATCCAAAGCTCGAGGGATGGGTGTACCCCGATGCGAAGGTTTCCTCGCGATTAGATAAGGGGAATCAGGAATCGACACCCGGACTTACCATGGCTACCATCGAACCACGCACCGTGATGCCAACCATCGGTGCAAAGTGGATCGATACACCGGCCTCGATGATTAACCGTGCCCGCCGTTCCACCTCCAGGTCCGTACGGAGTGAGTAAGGACTCTCGGAGGCCCGCAGGACCTTCTCGCCTAGTACCACATCGCCGACGATCTCCGTGTACTTCTCGCCAGCCTCACGATCGCCGGCCGTATCACCCGGATATTGATAGTGTGAATCACTGCCACCGGCCGCCCCATCGTCCTCACCGACGCCACCCGAAACGATGTGGTTCGTAATGATCTCCTTACTGCTCGGCGCGGGCACGTGCTCGACATCACGATCAGGGTGATGGTGCCCCCCGAAATCATCCACTTCTTCCACCTGACACTGACCAGCACCGAACAGAGAACCACAAAATAACACTATCGCCACCAGGGCAGCACCGGATTTGTAGCCTCCGGACGGCTCTTTCAGACGATTTTTCCATTGTTTCACTGCTCGCTTCGCTGCACTGTGGCGAGCCACCATATTGAACACTGTGGAGGCACTTAAATCTAAGCACTTTCTTCTCTTCGTTATAAATGCACTTTTTCGTTGATTTGAACACATTCAGCATGCCCATTCAACTCATCACGATCGCGAATGTGTTTCTCCGACTCGGAGCTCGGAAACTGAAATCCACCAGCGGAAAGGCTACTTAGATGTGACGAATCGGGTGCGCTGTCAGTCGCCGTCAAGCGCCACCGTTCACTGGAATAGAAACGGCACACATACACCGCGGCTTTAGTAAGAAGTTACTACAACAATTAGAAATACTACGGGAGAGAGAGAGAGAGAAAGGGTTGATAAAGACGCGAAAACAACACCCAAAGATAAGCACACTGGAGAGAATTACGATAAAGAACAACGCTCAGCGTGCGCTGCCGGAATGGAACAAACACCTTCGCAGCCTACTGGAGCTGCTGCTACTAACATTAGCTCATCCGGCGATCGCGTCACTTCGCGGCCATCATAGCGCGTGTTACGGGAAACCGGTTTTCCGGGGATGGAAGGAAATGTTTGAGGCCTCCTTTTTGGTGTCTGGCCAACCCAACAGAAAACAGCACCATGTCCCACCGTACCAGGGTGCCTCTACGCTGTGTCTGGGGCCAGAGTGTGATGCAATGCCGCAATTTACTCTCACCCTCAGTAATGGCGGCGGCAGGAAGGTATGCTTTGCTTTGCTGACCACTGGGCCCGAAAGCGTGGAATTATACCGTGAAATGGATTGGTGGAAGGTGGTCCGACGACCGAAGCAGCGCTTCAACGGTTTGCGATCGCTGAAGCTTTGTGTCAGCTCACTGAAGTTTTGGTGTTTAAATGTTAGTTCTGAACCGGACTAGAAATCGGATTTTACGTATGTAAAAGGAAAATCACAACTCGACGTCACAAAGCAATCCGGTCCCCGTTAATGTGGTCGAGCCATCGACCCCGCCATAATGACCGTGGAGGTTGGAGCTCCATCGCTTCAGCGGCACAGCGTTCCGCCCGGAATCATCCCCTGCCGTTAGATCCAGTTAGATGCGTCAGGTTTGTCACTGGCTCCTGGTGGAACGATCGTTTCAAAGCCCCTTTTTTAATCTCCATTTTTCACGAGTGAGTGTTGCGGCACCGGGAAGGTTCGCTAATGAAGAAGCCGAGGGACTGATGATTGACGACAGATTGACGCCTCTGCTTAGAACGCCCCCGTTGGCGCAGTAACGAGCTTACCAGAGTGCAACCAACAGCGACACACTGTTCAGTGAGCAAATGTATCTGGGTTGAGTGTTGGTTTCGTTTCTTGCAAGAAGCAATAACTGGAACATAACAAGAGGAAACGGGAGGCTGCTGTTGACCCGATTCCGGTTTGAAACCGGAGCCCGAAGCTTTGCCACCGTGAGGAAACCCGTAAAAATCGGGAAAATTGATAATGCCAGCCAGCAACTCCCATTCCGATGAAATGGGCACAGAAGTATTACTCCCAGTCTCGGCCACTGGTTCGCCCAATGGTCTCACGCAGCGGTCTTCGGTGAGTTGGTCACCGCGTTGGCTTTTGTGGTGGAAGTGAAAATTTAAAGTGTGAAACAGATGGCCACACATTGCAGTGGTCGCAAGAAAATTGACCGACACACCTTGCTCGATTGTTCGACTTTAGCTTGAAATTATGTAAACTTACTTTGGGGCCTCAGACGATTTAAATCTCTTTGTTGGAGGGGCTTTCCTGAATGTTTCGATGTTTCGGTGCAGATACGCCCGGACGGTAAGTGAAAGGTTTACAGAGATTTCATACCGCCAAGTTTACGCCCTGGCCCCGTTGGTGACCTCACGAATGTAATTTTCACATCCAATCCGAGTCAAATTTTCACCTCAATTCCGCTTCCGCTCCGTGATCGGCAGGCAGTGGAGATAAAATGCGCTTATTTCACTCCATTGAAAGCGCTTTCACTGTGCCTTTCCGAGCCTTCTGGTGAGTGATCCTCGCTGCACCGAAATGCCCTCTTGAACTGCGGACAAGCTCCTCATAAAGTTCGTGTTTGGATAGTCGGTTGCACGCGTTTGGTGCAGTGAACAAATGGTAATTATGTTGCAAAAAGAAAGCGACAGTAGCGATCTGATAGCAGGAAACAAAAGAAAAGTCAGACGAGAAAGCCTGGCGCGCGGCATAACACACGAATATGTTAAAACAATGGGCGCTCACTCGGTCGAAAATAGCACAAATTAGTAAAATAAATTTCGCAGGCTGAGATTCCTTTGTTGAGCAGTTATTGAAAATGGAATACTTCAAAGTAAATTAAATGTGACTAATTTGTCTTAATTTTGTCAATCTGATACGTAACTACCGATGTGAACCAAACAGTGTATTTAATCCCCAAACAACCGCTTCACTTTCTTTGCGCCAAGGAAATTAGATGGAAGACGAAAATTGATGCTGAACAATGAAAGTATCGAGAAAAGCAAAATTTCAAGTTTTGCGTGACGACTCGCGACGAAAGTTTCCAACCAAACTGCCCAACTTGGTGCCTCCCGTCACGTTTTGGGTGTTTTCTATGACCACTCATTCAAATCGAAGACGGATACACCCCGATGGCACCGTATCATATTTCTTCTCACGCACAGCTCTACCGCGTCCGGCAACCGACTTTATGTCTTCGTCACTTTGTTGTCTTTGACCACACCTTACTGGGACACGGACCGTCCACCGATGGCACGGGAGTTGCTTCAACTGCAATCACGCACTTTAATCGTTATCGGGCAATGGTTTCTACTAGGCCGAGAACGGCGCATGAGTAATTGCACCGTCGAGCCGCGTCTTCGATGGCGAGAATGATTCAACCGTCCGGCCAACGTGCAACGCGTAAATGGAATTTGAAGCTGACTACGATGACCTCGCCGATGGCGGTGGCAAATGAGGCACGACGCTGTCAAACGTCTCGGGTTTCTTCTACCCTTGCGATCACCGTGTACAAAACAATGCCGTATGCTGCAGTTGGCACAGAGGGGCTTCTGGCGGGTAATGTGCATTTGTGTGCATTCACACCACACCCCTGTTCTTGGCCCTAACGATCTTAACGGACACTTTTTCATGTTAGTTTAGGTGCACGGTTCGTATACCGTTGAATGGGAAGCACTGTTCAGCGAGTTTAAAACACTATCTGCAGGCACTTTTCAAAGCCAGTTCCGGGATCCCTTTTCAACGGTTCGAAGCGAAAACTTTTTGAATATTTAAAAATCCACTTGCAACCGGAGAAAACCGCCGGTCAGCGGTCAGAATATCGGTAAGAAAACGGAAAACCGAGCGTTCGAAGCGAGAAGAAAGAACGGACAGCGAATGGGAAAGAAACAAACGATCGCCAGCGACGAACTCTTTTCTGTTTCTTATGCGCTCTCCGTCCACTTCCTGTGACTGGGCGCCAGAAAGGGACACCGTTACGAAGGCCATGAGCTGTAAACTTGTTTTCGTGCGTCTTGTAGCTGTGTGTGTCGGGAACCTCTTCGGGAGATCGCGACTACCAAGACGTTGGAGATCCCGATCGGAGGAATATCTTAGTCGGGATGATGTAGGCCGCGAGATATCGGACCGGGATTTCAAGAAGGTGGTTTGGCGGGTTGACGCCGGCTCACCCTCTGTGTGCATGCAATTATCGGTGCGCAAAGGAGCCAAACTCGTTTCAAATTGCCTTCGTCATTATGAAGTCAGACACCGAGAGGGGGTCAGGATACGAGAGGGCCAAGCGTGTCTATGTGTCGGTACGCTGCGAGGCTCGGCTTAATGATCAGAATGATGATCGAGTCTTGTGTTCCGGTGGCTCGAATCCTAACGACCGAAGGAAGGATGCAAATGAACAACAACAAAGTTGACATTCACTTTTAGCAGCAGAGAATGGTTTAATTACCGCAACACAAAGGTGGGAAAACTATCCGAAACCAACTGAAGGGCAACCTTTTTTCGGCCCCTCCACAAGCGCGCCAGAAAGAAGCATAAACAATGCACATGAGCCCCTAATTCGGAGGGCCCCGTTACCGTGTTTGGCCATCGCAGTTTAGCAATGCGCTTTCACAAGCCTCGTCTGGCCACCAAGGCGAGTGCGAAAGACCGGCTGGAAAGTAAACAACAATAACGCTTGAAAACAATAACCATTTCCGGCTGAAACGCAAACAAAAGTCACTTCCCGGTGACCGGGCGGCTTTGGCGTAGCTAACGGAACGGTCGAGTCCGAAATGTAAGGGCTCCCGTTTTAATGGCTCCGAAATTTGGTCCGAGAAGTTGCGGGTTGTTTGGGGATACTTAGGGACTCCGGCCGCTTGTTTGTTTTGCAGATGGATCCCACAGAGATACTGTCCGCTCCGCAGTCAGCTGTCTCCGGAGCCTGACCGTAAGGGCGCTGTTCAAATCGATTTTTGCCATTGATTGCGCACCGACCCAGATTTCTCACACGACAAAAAGACATCTCCGCAGCGAGTGAGTCACATGCTGGCGGCGACGAGCTGGCGCCACCAAGGTCACGGCATCCCTTCTCCGGCCAGCCGGCGACTACAGCGCTACAAAGCTTCGAGTGGCTCTCGGCTGACTGCACGTTGCATAAATCACTGCAAGCATCGCCTGACCTCCAGGGCGGGAGCTACAACATTGTTCGCGGTTGTACAACAAAGCCCAAAAAGGGCCGTCTCGGTTGTTCCAATCGGCATATGGCCATCCGCAGGCACAAAACACATTACGGCATTACTTCGTCCACGGCTCACTCGCGCAACTTGGGCCAGGTTCTGGCCAACATTTATGTTTCTTCTTCCAGTGGGGGGCGACCTGGCAATCACGATCAGTACGCGAGCGGCAACATTCCAGCGCAAACACAACCCGTGGGGGGCTACGAAAACCTGTTCTGGTACTGTCTCACTCGACGGCGCGCCAAGAAAGAGAGGAATCAACTGCAAAACAACGGCCAACACAGACAAAAGCCCGCACAGACACGCGCGCAAAGGGAAGGCGTCAAAGGCGAAGCAACGGACAGCACAAACCGCGTAACCGTCCGCTCCTGGGACCCCGCCGGTGGGGGGACTCGCCGCCGCCCCTCTCTGACCGATGAAAGATGGAGTTTCTGGATGCACTTTCTAGACGGCCCCAAAGTTGTGGGTTGCGTGTTCCTTTTCTTGACAATTGTTGGAAAATTCACTACCGCACGTTATCCTTGCGGTGGGCACTCACGTATTGTAACCGTAGCTGGTAGGGCGCGGCTCGATAAAGGGGACAACAAAACGGTGGAGGGAACACACAACGAACCGCACAACGAAACGCAACACAGGTACGCACCGCGAGACTGAAGTTGAACTAACCTCAAACACGCCGTCTGATGCACAGGAACCCCAACCGAAACGCCATCGGAGCACGCTTTTCACCTCTCTCTCTCTCTCTCTCTCTTGGTTACACATACACACAACCAGTCTGTTACTGCGGGGGGCCAACACCCTCAGTAAAGGGGTCCAACATTGGCCGGCTTCAGCAGGAGCAAGAGAGCATCGGCGAGAGAACTGCCCTGAGTCTCTGAGTCGAACCAATGGATCGCGTCACCGTTGTTGCACAGTGCGTGACCAATACATGGTGCACGAATCACGAAACTGGCATCGTTCCTAAAGCAAAACTGGAAGCGTATGAATAATTCAAATCAATATTAACCAACGGAAGCGACGTCCGAAACCCGTAATGTCGCTCCGCAGTCTGACGGACGGACGGTCTTCAGTATCTCATTAATGAAAGTGTCCATACCTTTATGCTCGATCATAAACGCGCACGTGCAACAAACGGACGCAGAACGAAAGGGAGAACGAAAACAAGGGTCCCCTGGCCGGTCTCATAGGGTCAGTTACGCACCGGTGCCGTGCGTCTTCTAAGGGAACACGATGTCCTGTGCCCGTCGAACAGGTGGAAGCACAATCAAAAGATGTATGGAAGGATGGTTCAAACGAGGTCATTCGAGCGAGGGCGAGGCGGTGTCTAATAAGAACTGAATTTCTGTAATGGGTTGAAAAGTGGTTTCTGAGACGTTCGAAAAGACGTTGCCGTTGTTAGTTCTTGCATTACATGCCGCCCGTTTGTATGGAACTTGCAAGGAAAGGCAAGCGAGATAGCTTTCGAAGCGCAACACATGCGCGAAAGAAAGAGACAGTGTAATATGAAATGCAGCGAGTAGTTTTGTACACGAGTCATTTTATACGAGTGTAATTTTGTACACAATTCGGCAGTTATGCTTTTAATTGCACGCAAGAATTTTTTCCGGTGTTTTTCTTTCCGGCGAATGGAAAATGGATGTTGGTTCGCCTGAGCACAAATAATTCTATACATTTCGGATATTCAAACAGAAGACGGAACTAGCTTCGTTCTGATTCTACGATTTTATTGTTCATTTCTTGAATATGTTGGCTCACTGGTACACGTTTGGGACCAAAGCGCATCGCTTGGTGCGGTCAGAAAAGATCTTTCCCTTTACTCTTGATGATTAGCGAGTTGAGGGACGCTGTTGCGCTCTGCTTGCCAAAGAACTGGTCTCAATGCAACTTAACTTGCCACACTTCTACACATCCTCGTTCGAGCCGGACTTCACAATGGTTTTTCGCTCAATGTAGCTCGTTTCAGCTCATCCTGCTCCGAATAATGCTTTTTATATATTAAAACACATATAAAATAATGCAGAGAGACACTGGCCAAAGGTTGGCATTTGGTTTTTACTCGTTGTAGGCAGAATGAGCTGTTGAGCGATGCGTCACGCCGTTTTCATCGTCGTCACCACAGAGTGGTGCTGTTTTATTGGATACATTGCTCAATTTCGGTTATATGCGCTGCGTGGTATGCACTAGAGAACCTGGAGGTGTGCTGCGGTATATGTTTTACAGTTACCTTTGCTTTGGATTCGATGAAGCCCCACCAAAACACAAGCTACATTTTGTTCGAGTAGTTACCTTTGGCTTTTCCAGTTTTCACCCTACTTTGAATTCTGCGTTCTGCGACACTCTGCGTCATGACGGACGTGCCGCCGCCCCCAAAAAACAAGCCACTATCTGTCGCATTTTCTTAAAATAAACTTAACACCGAGCGAAGTGATCGGAACGCGCCCAATCCCGCAGGTTTTAAACTAAAAATAAAACTATTCCATGCCAAACGGGAATTGTGGTGATGTGAGGAAAAATAAACGAAAATGCGTCTTTAGGAAAAAATTAGAAAGGACTCCATCGCGCTTTTCCTCATATGACTATAAAATGTACAGTGTGGTTTTTGCTTTCGTTCTTTCTTAAATGCTACCAAAATTTTCTTGCGTCCCCTCGGTGGCCACTTTTGCTACTACCGGGATTGGGATTGAGCAGACAATCACCGAAGGGAGTGTCAAACCTGGAGGGAGAGACCAAGGATGCCCATTTCGTGTTTGTGCGGGTTTGCTGTACTACTGCCCTCTTCTCTAGTACCGACCGCGTGCCCCAACCGGGGATCGCGAGCGGAAGCGACCACCGCCACCGCCACCACCACCACTGCGGCCACCGCCATAGCCACCACCGAAGCTTCCGCTGCCCCCATCGCGTCCACCGTCGCGACTGTAGCCACCGGTCGAGCGTCCGCCACCACCACCGCCGCCGCCGCCGCCACTGCTACCATAACCGCCGTCGAACCGCCCTGAGCTGCGGCTGCCACCACGGAAGCTGCTACTTCCGCTGCCACCGCCACCGCCGCTCCCGCTCCGATAGCTGGACCCATCACGGAACCCGCCGCGGGATCCATTGCGGAAGCTGCTGCTGCTACCGCCCGTTCCGCTACTTCCACTTCCCCCACCGTTGCGGCTGGGCGGTCCGCGGCCAAAACCACGCGTAGCGCCCCGCGGATTACGGCGGCCTTTGGAAATTTCGACGCGCAGCTTCGAACCGAGTATGTCCTGGCCGTTCAGATTGTCGCAGGCCGTTTCCGCTTCTTCCTTGATTTCGAACTCAATGAACGCAAAACCTGGCGGATTGAAAGCTACCCAGACAGAGTTCAATTTACCGTACTTGGTGAATTCGCCCTCGAGATCCTCCTTCTTCACTTTATCGGTGAGGTTGCCGACGTAGACGCGCGTGCCCTTCTGATCGCTCATTACCGTGCTTGCCGCCGCGCGGGAGATCGTCGGTGTTTCTGCTCGGAACAAATATACTATACGGGTTTTGTGCTTTTTATCTCAACGCCTTCGCCCACGTCTCCTTCGACGGTTTCCCTCGCTCGCTCTCTCACGCCCTTGTTTGCCCACAGACACCCACACCCGCCCCCACAGGACAACCGTTGATCGGGTTTGTTGTGCTAGGTTTGCTTACGAACCGCCGGTAGATCGCACGCACGTAGATCGCAGCAATCGAAGGATGAGGAGTCGAAGAAGTTGTTTCGTAGACGCTCCTGCTCTTTCTCTCTCTCTCTGTTTTCTTTCGCTTTCTCTATTTCTTTCTCTCTCTCTCTCTGCTCTTCGAGACGCAGGACAGATGAGTGGATCCGCGCCTGCTGTGTTTCGTCGATCGGTAGCAAGGGGATGAGAGAGCAGTACACACGGTTGATACGAATCACCCCTCCGAAGAGCAGTAGCTGTAGTAGCGCAGTAGTAGTAGTTCTTCGACGTGTTTGACTGTGGAATTGATCAGAATAGTGGTTCGTAGCGAGAAATAGATTACTTGTAAAACAATGCCAGTAGGTTGTTGCTGTTTGATTGAGAAGGTGTCTGATGTTTCGTTTTTAGTTTAGTTCTTGCGTCAGGCAAAATGCAAACAACGATGCGAAAAGTGGCTGGTACTGCTATTTTGCGCAATCACGGTCAGAGCCATCGTTGGGCAATGTCTTTGGAACGCCATTTTGCCTTTTCAAATGCAAAGGGGAGGAAATGGGAAGTTTTAGTCCTCGGGAACTGCAACTGTTGTGCCCGGACAAAGTGGGAAGCAACACGAGATGCAGGATGCGCACACAACATCGCAACGATGCTGCATAAAATTGCAATAACACTAGGATGCAAAGAACAGGATAAATAAAAGCGTTAATTTCGGCACTAGTTGGGCAATTTACACCGAGCGACAGGCCGCCGTATCACTGACCGTAGTTTGTTTCGTCGATAGATGAGTATTACGGCATGCAATGAAATCTATGCGAGAAGACAGAGCTAGAGAAGGCCTAGGCAAACCTCTAAAAACAAAGGAAGGTGAAGGAATAATCCCTACTGGACAAAGGATGAAATTGTTCGACTGTTTAGAAATCACAAAACTTCGCTCGTTACTATGTGAACAAATTGAATTTTCCGACGCGTAATAGTAACAGAAAACTAGGGTTCGAAGGGTGTTCAACAAGCATAAAGATTGTCTGAAAACCTATGTAAAATTGTTGTAACGAAAACTTCTCATCAGCAGCACAGCTAATCGAACCATATGAACGCGCTAACACATTTCGCTTGCTGGTCGAGCGTAGAAGGCGCATGACGAAAAATAAAGAAATCGCGTAGAAGAGAGAGAGATCAATAGAGATTTAGAAGGTGCTTTGGCTGCGGATCCGATGATGCTGCACTAGGCGCCTACTGTTGTTGTTTTACGTCAAAACAACATTGTTTGCTGATCAGTTAGGTGGTTTGCTCGTGATCTGGTGGTGGTCGTGAAATGATGGCAAGGATAACAGAGAGAGAGCGAGAGAGAGAGAGAGAGAAAGTTGCACAGCCTCCTCCTTTAGAGCGTGTCGAGTAGAGATTTTGGAGCTTGTTTTGGCGGCCGGAGACTCTTTTGCGCATTGGTTTGTCGAGGACGATCGTTGTGTGGATATGTGTTTTAACTTTTGCATTCTACCAGGAGCATATACACGCGGAGTGCCAACTGAACACCATGCAATAAAAACGACAAAATCGTACCATCGAAAGATGGAACGTAAATGAACACGATGGAGAAGTAGAAAACAAAGGGTAAAATAGGATACGGCAAGACGATACAACACCACGGAGCAGGAAGAGCGTACTTGATTAGCGGCCGGATATAGGGTTGAATCGACGATTCGGCAGTTCCGTACCGATTCACAGAACACGCAGTTCGAAGATGCGTAACGGAAGCAAACGTTGAGAAGCAAAGCTGAACAGAAATGGCGCCCAAAATGAAGCTGGTGTGCGCAAACCCTTACGAAAGGATTCCGTGGAGATGTGTGCTTCACCAAGCAAGCCTTGATCGCAAAGTCACGGCACACCGTGTTGCAAGAAGATGTGCCACAGAAAGATTGAGCAATTCAAAAATAACTTTTCCCACTTTTTTCGTTTTCCATGTGGCAAAAGCCATTCACCGATGTTCCATTATTGATCATCGGTGGTCGGAATACGAGCAGACAGTTTCGGGGGCCGTGGAAGGTGCGTGAAAACGCCACCAAAAGGAAAACCACAACCGGAAAGCATCATCGACCGATTTTGTTCTAAGGAAAATCCCAAATGCAGCCAATACGGCGGCTGCGCACGCACACCCACCAAGTGGAAGGAAAAAAGAACATTCAGAACGAAAATAGATGCTTCTGCTGCTGGCGAGCGGCGGCGAAAGGCAGAAAATAGCCGGCAACGACCATCATGCGGTGCGTCGCCGAATTATGCTGGGCGCACTGGATTTGACCATAATGAAGCGGGAATTTGCGTTTCAAGGTCGCAGAGGGGCTTCGCGTGTTACAAGGTTCGTCGATTTTGTCGGCAACTTTTACTGCATTATCACTGGGAAGAAAGCGTAGCGGGGTGGTTTTGTGGTGGTGGTGGTGTTGGTGGTACAGGGCAGGGAAGAAAATCATACGGAGGGTTTCCCTTTCTGGCATTTGGAACGAAGAGAATAACTATTTTTGGTTCTGGTTTGGCTCAGTTGTTGAGAAATGGGTTACCGTCGTCGTCGTCGGAGGCGCGGATTTGTATCGCAGGCGAACGGGGCTAGCTGTCGTCGATCGATCGGGGGAGGACGTTGGGTGAGCGCGTAGGGCTCTTGAAATCGCACAAGTTTACGGTCTGGAGGGCGAGGCTGGGCAGGGCTCACGCACGCACACAGCTACGCGGTCGACGAGTGCTGGGTGTGGCGGTACGGTCTGGTGGCGTCACGGGCTAACGGCGGCAAACGGGGCAGCTCGAGCACGGTGTCCGGGGCACGAAAGGGAAAAATCGATACCGCGCACCACGGACAAATATGGCGCTCGCTGTTCGGCGTGGGTCGACGAAGCTTTTCGACGTTTTCGTGCCACTATAGGAAGTTGGGACGGCGCTTCACGCAGATGTGAGTCTCAAACGGAAGTCGGACACTAGGATCTCGTTTACACTTGGTTTTGATCAGCGAAATTCGATTTGTTCGACGGGAAATTACGCATACGTCCACTTGGGTTTCAACTCTTCTCCGGAAATTTCGGTCTGTATTTTTTGACTCTGCGTTCCCGGTCGCTGTTTTTCTCTATTCTCGCTTTGGAAGCTGCTACGAGGAACTCATGACCCAAAAGTCAATCATAGTGACCCAAAGAGTGACAGTTTGAGTGTTTTTGGGATTTTAATTTAAATTTAAAACTGTTTTGTCGCAAATAAAACGATGGTTAAATTCGCAGAACCCAGAAAAGCGTCTGGGCCGCGTATATTAGCGTATAAGAAACTTAACGATGAATGTAAATACATCTTTTCATCTTTGCGCTGCGTAAAGTTGGAGTGTTGATTACCGAAATCAAATACCTGAGGAAAAACATTTGAACCCTTACAATAAAACCGAAACACAATAACTGAAGCAGTCTCCAAATGCTTGATATTGATTCATATTTTTATAGTAGCGAAATACCTAACCGATTAATTGGTTCTGTTTCGTTTATTCGATCTGTCAATTAATCGGAGCGGGAAAAAATGATCCATGGTCATTGCGTATAATTCTATCGGTTTCATAATCATAAGAATACTTACAGTGTATTGTGTCATTGATAATTCCCGTTTGGCCCATTCTGAGGTACGCGGGAACAGCACAAATGATTGTGGTATTCTAGTCGAAATAATACTTTTCGTGCGTCCTTCCTTTGCCATTGCCCGTTGCGTGCGGTGCAATAGCGACTAAACGGCTCATGAAGAGCTAACGTGGGGCGTGTGATTCTAGCATTTGCCAGAATTGACCAGTTGGTAGTTTGGCTTTTTTCTAGCCCTTTTGTTGGGTCATTATTGTGTAAAAAAATCACCTCCCCAACGGCATTCCCACGCCGGAGAATAAACAAAGGATTGGAAGATTTTTTTACAGCAGCAGCAACTAATTTATGTGCCTAACAAAAACACAGTTGGGTCGTCCATCAGAAACATGTGTTAAATGGTCGTGCCGAACGTGGTCACTGTTTGGAAAGCTGTAATTGAACATCTTGTATCAGTGACATATCCGGTTTCACGGTCAAGCGCACCTAATGGATGTAAGAGAAATATTGATGTCGTGCCGTTGTCCAGTTTCAGAAGTTGAACTAATAAAAAGTACTGTTACTGGACAGGGAAGCGAAGGGGTGCTCTTTTCTTTCAGATTTTTTACGAACGCGAACCAATGACAACTGAACATTAGAAAGAGATCCCATTCTTGGGATTTCGTCAGCGTAAACCCTTTTTGAGACATTCTTAGCACGGGAGAAGTGTCCCTTTTTCTCCTATTCTCCTTCTGTTCCGTCCCAGAAGGGTCGTTCTAAGGAGCAGCTTTTTAATTCAACTCTCTCCGCGGGTAATGCAACCCTCCGTGTGCTGTGGCCGTCGGACCAGTTAGCCAGTTAGCGTGCGCCAGAAGGCAAAACGGGGGAAAACGCATTAAAATAAACATACCGGGCAAAGGATCTTAAATTGTGAATCCTTTCCCTTCAGGGTATTCGCTGTTGTGGTCAGCTGGTCAGTCGCTGACCGGTTCTCATACGCTGCGAGCTTTCATAAGAAAACTGGCCTCAATATTGACTGACCGTTATTTCGGGTCATCTCAGGACGGTCCGGCACAGAGCGGTGCAACTGGCTCGTGAGAAATCTTGCTGAGAAACGTTGATCACCACGAAAATTCGTTACTTTTTTATCAACAAATTCAGGTCTGCCTAAAACAGGACTTTTGTCATCCCATTTTTGTCCGTGAGAACTGTTTGCCTTCGCATTGTGTTTGAAAGGAAAAGGATTTAATTAGCATATTGTTGAGCAAGCCAATGGTCAACCGTAGCTGGATGATTGCTTCACTATTTCGGACCCGGGTCATGGAAACAATTTGGACTTAGATTTTCTATGTTCTTCATCGATACTTCGCATTTCCACAAGCAAACTGAAAATTAAGAAAATATTCGATTATGAACTCATTAACACCTTGTTCGACGAGGTTGGCCGAGCTTATCTTACCATGATAAAGACATTCAAACTGCCGTTCTTCGCGAAGCTGCCTACGTCAGTTATAATGCATCAAACAGGACATGCCGCACAAACCGGACGAGGATAAACGAGCCCGATCCATCCAAGGGGCTATCAGTAGCCGTTTATCAGTATTAACGAAGCCAAGGTAATAACGAACGCTTGTTTCTGGCGCCGGATAGGAGCAACAAATTGAAACCCTAGGATAAAACGAACCTGAAAAGGAACGTTTCAAAATTTATGTTGCCAATAACCTCGCCATCAGACCACCCCTCGCTGAAAGGTAACACATTGCATCAAAAACAAATGCACATGATTCGAATGTAATTACACATACCTGAGGCGAGTACCGCTCTTGTACTTGAAATGTGCGGTTGTTGAAAATACCGGTGAAACGGACTACTTAAGATAGGGATCGACGATGTGGGCCAAGATACAACTGATTGATTTACGACGCACGTTGCGATCCTGGCATTTCATTAAAAAAGAAAAGTTCCTGGTCTATACGCCCCACTGTCCTGGTTCGTAATCCGTTTCCACAAATCCACGATAACTCGGGAGGGAAACGTACGTCCAGGTTGTTGTCATCACTTACTCTACGCTTTGTTACATTTTTCTTCAAACTTAAAGTGTCTGTTGGTTCACGGATCAAACTTGTTTGTTATATTTCAATTTTTGTCCAGTTTCGAATTTTCAGAACAGCATTTCATACATCGTTTCTCTGTGCAGTGTTTTCACGCTGTTTTTGCTTCTTCTGAACCGTTTCAGTGTTTCTTTTTGGGTTTCATCTTCAATTTGCTGTCTCAATGTTTTAAGATTTCAACACAAAATGTCATTTGACCATCGATGCATTTAAAATATGCCCCCTCTGCGGGCAACGGTTCGGCATTTGCTCACACACTGTGTATAAAAATTAACTACGGTCGTTCTTTTGGCTTACGTAATTTTTGTGTTTCGGTTGAAAATTGTTCGCTAACGAAAACATCTGCACCACTTCATCCGCACACGGTTTGGCATTAGATTTCGTTCCGTTCTTTTGTTTCCTACAGAGACAGAGTGGGGCATAGCCGTTTTAGTTTTGTTTCTGTTGTCCTTTTGCGGAGTTTGGTTTGATTTGCATTTTTGGGTCAAGCTGCGCTGGGATTGATGCATTTTGCTGTGGGTAATTTATTGTATGGTATGTGTTTGGGGGTTCCGGTTCGTTATCCGTTATGCTATTTCTTACTATTTCAAGATGCGGTTGGTGTGTGTCAATCAAGACTATTGGGAATTATTTGCACTCGGTTTCTATTGATATTGTTATTATGGGCTATTTATATATGGTATTTTAAGACCGATGTTCCACATGGAATAATAGTGTGATCTTTCCGTTGGTGTCGGGTCAGCGAAATGTGTCGCCCTGTTTCTGGCCGCCAAGACTGACTGATTGCACTTCCCCTGGGTGCTGTTCACATTTGGTGTTTCTGTCCCCACCGCGATTACACATCACTCATGTGGAATATGTTGAAAGTTGAAGATGACTTAATGTACTATTGTTTCTTATGAGATGAGGTTCCGTTTGTAGTTGCAATGGTTCGGCACTGGACAGGATTGTAAGCAGTCAAAGCATCTATCGAGCAATGAACTCACCTTCAAACAGGAACATTCTTAGAAATAGGTATCGTGTCGGAACAGAGAATTTTCATTTGGTACATGCTTCATTCCGCCATGTTTCGTTTTCGTTGTAGACAATTTGTTTCCCTAACACACCATTCCTGAATAATGGGCTGTTCATTGAACGATACCGCCTTTTGGTCCTTCTTATCAATCCAACCCATCCTATTGAGTTGAAGTCTGTAATGAATGGTGAAGCAATTAAACCTATGTACTGTATTGTTGATGGTAGTGTAGGTAGTGTGGACTGTGGGTTTTCTGTTTGCACATCGAAATCACTCATGCACTCTGTTGGGTCAGCATCTTGCTGTCGAAGGGAACTGATAAAAGTTTGTGGTTTGGTTGGTTCTGGGTTCTGGTACATCTATCGCAGATTATAATGCATTGAGGGGCTTCTGTGAGGCATCGCTGTTTCTCGTCTTCGCGTCGTTGGCGAACGCATCCACTTCTCCGTTCACTTTAACGTGCTTTTTCAAGTGATACTTTAGTGCGTTTTTCTGGGCGAACGACTTGCCGCAGCTGCTGCACTCGAACGGGTGAATTCCGCTGTGGATGCGCCGGTGCACGATCAGATTGCTGATGCTGGAGTATGTTTTTTGGCAAATTTCACACTTGACACGATCGCCCGTATGCAGCCGTGCGTGCTCTTGCAGTGCGCGCGAATCCACGAACGCTTTCTCGCAGGAATTGCATTTGTACGGCCGTTCCGACGTGTGGCGGCGCCGGTGGATCACCAGGTAGCTCATGGTGGAAAAGTGCTTGCTGCAGATCTCGCACTGATGAGGCCGTTCACCGCTGTGCGTTCGCCGGTGGCGCACCAGGTACTCGGACGAGCGGAACACTTTGCCGCACGTCAAACACTTGTAGCGATCGTTTCCGCCCGCGGGAGCTTCATTGGCACTCGTTTGTCTCGACGGTTTGGCGGCATCGATACCCGCGGCGGTGGTGGTGGTCGTCGGCAGAGACGCGATATCATGCTTCTTCAGGTGGTACTTGAGGGCGGTCGATTGGGCGAAGGACTTTTCACAGTAGTCACACTTGTACGGGTGGACCCCGGTGTGAATGCGGCGATGCACTATCAGCCCACTGGAGCTGGCGAAGGTTTTCTCGCAGATTTCGCACTTTACCCGTTCGCCCGTGTGCAACCGCGTATGCACCGAGAGGGCCCGCGAGTCGACGAACGCTTTGTCACAATATTTACACTTAAATGGCCGCTCACCAGTGTGGCGGCGCCGGTGGATGATTAGATGGGACGATCGGGGAAACACTTTCGAACAAAACTCGCACTGGTTTGGGCGATCCCGGCTGTGCTGCCTGAGGTGTTCCTGCAGCTCGGACGAGCATTTGTACAGCTTGCTACAGATTTGGCATTTGAAGTCGAACGTGTTGGTGGTCGAGCTGGGCACCATGGCCGTCGAGGGTGGCGCAGTTCCAGCGACGCCTGACTCACGCCGTCCCAGCGTCTCCGCCGATGGATCGCTGCCCACAGACGAAATGCTGCTGGTGCTATTCGTACATATGCCGCCCGGAGTCGACTTTTCCGGCCCAGCTTCGTGCTTCTTCATGTGGTGTTTCAAGTTGTTGTACTGAGGGAAGGTTTTACTGCAGATCTCGCATTTGTACGGGTGAATGCCGGTATGCAGCCGATTGTGGACCGTCAGAGCGCTGACGCTGGAAAAGGTTTTCTCGCATTTTTCACATTTCAACCGTTCGCCACTGTGCAACCGCGTGTGGACCGCGAGGGCACGCGAGTCCACGAACGCCTTACCACAGGTGGTACACTTGAACGGTCGCTCGCCGGTATGGCGGCGCCGGTGTATCACCAGGTAGCTTGAGCCAGAGAAGTTCTTGCCACAAATCTCGCACTGATACGCTCGAATGCCCTCGTGTACCTTCAGATGCGATTTGAGGTTCTTCTGATTGCGGTAGGACCGATCGCAGATGTGACACTTGTACGGTCGATCGACCGATGCGTAGCTGTTCGGCCTATTCGTTGACGACGCTTCGTGGAACTCGGAACCGATGCAAAACGAAGAATGCGTCACCGAGGATGAGGAGTCACATTTTCCCTCCTCGTCATCAGGGGACGTACTGTTCGAATGAACGACCGGTGGCAATTTGGGTTGGGATTGCTGCTCCATTCCTTGCATTATACCTCCCGCGAAGGACGTTTTCGCGGCGATGCTGACTTTCGTGCTCGTGTCCACTATCGTGTCCTGTATCGGCAGCTCCGTTTTGGCCTGATCTTGCTTCGGAGACTTGGCATAGGGTTCCTGTAATTGAAAGATACCAATTAGCGACTGGGACACACTTGAAGTGATCATATTTACTATTGGAACAATAGCTTCATCTTCGGACATCGTCGAATAGTCCTCATCGTCGTACTGATCGTATTGCTGCAAGCTGGTCACTTCGTGCTCCTTAGGCGTCTGATGGTTGAGCGCACTAGGAACCAGCACGGGCTGCTGCGGGTGGTGGTGGAGGTGATAGGAAGTGTGTTGCGGTGTATGAAGACGAAAGAAACCGTTCGAAGACATGCTGCCGTTCGTATTGTTGATGTTGTTCATAGCAGCAGGGCTGACGGTTGGTGGACTCATGGCGGCCGGCTGAAATTGCTGCAGCTCCACGTTTCCCAGCACAAAGTATGTTTTGGCCGGCTCCGGGTGTAGAGAAGTCGTGTTCATGAGTCGATTCGAGGCTAGTTCCATGTTTTTCATGGCGTAGTGTGTCATACCCGCTACTCCGAGGGAAAGAGATTCGTTGCCGCAGAAATCACCTATGCATTCACTGTCCGAAACGAAGGGCTCGATAGCGCTGATATCGTGTTCGGTAGGGCTGCTCGAAATAGTCCGATTACCGATGGTACCCAGATCACTGGAACAACCGTTGGAAATTTCTGCGAGAGCTCCCGCCGGTGTTGCGGAAACGATCGACGAAAGAGGCATCGCGTTACACGGTTTGTTGGTAGCGATGCCATGCGGCGGCACAATTAGCGGGATGCCCGTTGCCAGTGATCCGGTATCGTTGGTACTGGCTGAGCTGGCCGTCGGAGCGCAGGATACTTGCTCTTCGGGTAGCGATTGCACGTAGTTTCGGTTGCAAATATCGCACTTATCGCGCGGCTCGAACGTGTTGATGGTGGACATTGTTCGCGAACTGCCATACTCGCGGCGGCAGCTGTCGCAGCGGTACACTTGAATGTCCGTGCTACCGCACCGGTGACGGTTGAAGCTACTTTGGGTGGAAAATCCTTCCCCACAAAACTCGCACTGAAACGAGTGATCGCCAGTAAGAGAAATTCGGTTCGCCTGAAGATACTCGCAGAATTCACATTTGCAAGGCTGTTGCTGCTGCAGCGGGGTCTGTGGGACTAGTGTGATTAGCTGCTGTTGCTGCTGAACCATTTGCGCCATCGACGGTGGGAAGGTCGCCCCCGAAAGCTGCTTCGAGAGATCATTACCAAACGGATCGTTGCAAACCTCGTTGTTTAGTTTCGGTTGACTATTCTGTAAAACAAAACATAAAACGAAAATCATTTGTGGTTGCAAAACTATTTGCAACGAACTCACGAGACTAATAAAGGAACGAAAAAATCATTTAACCAGTTACATCGCTCATGCTCAAGTGTAGCTCTGAATCTCTCATTGTTCACACGATGCCTAGCTTGGAGCCGGGGCTATTGACATCGGCTGGCCACCGTTCCATGGCTGCATCCAAATTGAGGCGACGGTTATCTAGTCCGTGTCGATTGCCAAAAAAACGGCCAAACGATTTTTTTTTCTGCAGCTTTCCCAATGCATAAGCCATCGTCATCAATAGCAACCAGGATACGAAAGGACAAGGCGAGCCCCCATGCCAGTGTTTCAACAGAGGCGTCCCCATTCATTCGCGCCGTGGAGTGCGAATTTAACGCCGGTGAAAAGGGAAACAATTATCCCTTCCCAGGACACATCTTTTCCTATGTTTGTTTGCTGTTGCCGGGACGATTTTTTGCGATTTTTTAAGCCCAAAACGATTCCCTCGCCTCGTATAGATGCTGTGGTGTTGTGGTTTTTTGCAGCGTGATTGGCCATTAGCCGGCGCGGCGGATGGCGACTTGGCATGGTGATGGCCGGAACCTGCGCTTCCAAAAATTAGCATGAAGTGAGCAGCGTTCAACATTGGTAAAAAAAATGAAACCAAAAAGAAATCCCCACTTGTTGCGTTTCCCCAAAGGTGTTGGCATGACCGAGTTGGTCGTGGACAAGCAAACGGCAAAACTCAACCCATCGAAAGCGGGCGATTTGGGTGGAATGCAGAAAAAAAGTAACGAAAAATGTACAACTCTTTGTTTATTTGCTTTGAGGTTGTTCTTAACAATCTCAGCTGCTCCATGCGTTCGTTCGCTTTCGCTGTAACGGCACGTGACCACCGCGGAGCACTGGGGCCGTCCGGCTTGCTGGTGGAACGAATGTGTCCTTTTGATGTTTTTTTTGTATTCTGTTTTTTTTTATTTGGTTTGATTCGAAGAGCCGGTACGCTGGGCACTGTCATGCTGTGGATCGCACTAAAGTAGGGAGCATTTAACTTCATTTCTCATCTGTTGCAACAAGCGATGTACGTTTTTTCCATCCAGCGGATTGGTTTTCAGTTCCGGAGCCGTGTTCGCACCGGCTTCTGTACCGTTTCTTGTTTTTTTTCCAACGGTGGAGTTTTGTTATTGTGCTGTCCATTTGGTTTCATTTATTTTTTCTTCACTTCGTGTGGCACAGTTAACACCGCAGAAAATCTCTCGCGGAGATTCAATCTCCGATCCGATTTCCGGATTTTCGCGGCTTGCAAAAATGGGGATTTGGGCAAAACAAATAGGTGAATAAATTGCAAATACAATTAACACCGAAACCAGTAAATATTTGAAGTGAAAATATAGTACGAGCCATTCGAAAACCAATTGATTGATTGGGCATTTAAAACACGTGCACGAGAGTTTATGTGGAATCTGATAAGCAATACTTTCTTTGGATAACTATCTATCCATCTACAGAAGTGAACATCAAAATATATAACTCGAAAAAGTATTCCTGGCACACAATTTTGATAAGAGAATAGTTTGGAAAAAATAGTTCAAATTAGAATAGTTCTGTCTTTCTATGAAAGACGGTAGAGCTCAGCATCGTATTCATTCGTTAAACTACTCGCTGAATACAAATGTACCGAATTGTTAACCCTCTAACATCGGCAACGCAAAAATCACCAAATGTCCAGAATCGGTCACCCATAGAATTACTGGCTTTTCTATCCGGTATTTCAAGAACCGGAACCGGTAACTGCCCATCTGGTTCGGCAGGTATCCCTGTTTGACCCGGTCAAAATACCGGTTCTGCTTGCTATGGAAAATTCACGTTACGATCCGTGGAGCGCATCCTCGGTGTAAGGTCACTGGTTATATTATATTTGTGCGAAATTAGAACAAAACATTTGTTAGACTATGATTATTTACGGGGCCTTCATCAGCCACAAACGTCATAAACGCGGTAATCACCTCGATCCTTGCTTGATTTGGTGACAGCTGATATTTTTTCCATCAAAGATATCTTTGGATATGCTGTGTCTGTCGTTCAACGGTGAGTTTTATCATTTCGATCAAAGACGTCTAAAATAAATATCGTCAATCGGATGAAAAGTGGGAAACGTTCTTGTTTAACTATGGAAGGATCATTGGCGGAGCATAAGTCGACAATACTAAAAGTAATAAATTTTATGCAACTTATTGTTGGTAGTGTTTTAAACGTTGGTGTCCTTGGCATATTTGACTTTCACCACCTTCAGCTAACCAACAAAAAATGAGGTTTATTTTATGGCTTTGAATGAGTTAATTTCATTCACTGCCTGTCACTCCCTTTCTTCGTTTTCTAGCAAGTCCTCCAGCGTTTACAATCCGTGGCAAGATGCGAACCTCAGACCCCCAGACCGCCGCCGTTAGGCTGAGTAAATGGATGGACGGTAAAAGGTGTGAACGCGTCATCCTTCGGGTCGCGTGCTACCCACGAGAGAACAGAAGTGGCAAAAAACCGAGCACTAAGTACATCAACGGTTTGCGAATGGTTGGATTTTGACACGAAAACGAGAGTGGAAGCAAGAAAAAAACGCCTTTTCCGCTCCGGCAGCAACGGGATTCCGATTTTTTGCACGACCATTTCGGGCTCTATGGCCAACGTTGTTTGTGTTCATTGTTATCCTCTGTATCCTTTAACCGTGGTTGTGGTTCTTTTTCTTTCTTCTATTCTCCACCGAACCACGGTACGTTTTATGGTTTTCAATTGAGACAAACTGTTTTACTGCCTGCATCGCTTCAGGGACAAGCTTTCCAACATCAACAAGTGGAAGCAAGGGCTTCACTTTTTCCCAATAGTCGTCAATCAGCATTACGGCTGTGTGCTTAATTGGCGCAATAAATTGTGCCATTTAACCGTGGCTGTAAAGACGAAGGACGATGGTTTAAAAAGTGATTCTTTTTGGGGTTAACACTTTGATGCGTTTTATTAACTGCGTATTACCTTCGACACACTTGGCACACTTTTGAGAACACATCGCTAGCTGCTTGCCAAATGTTATCGAAAGGTGGAGTAATATCACGTATGACGCTTTCTGCCGGCCGGCAGTTTCGGCTCAGACCCCCAAATTTCGGCGCCAGACTACAGTCGATGTGTTGCATCTGTTACTACGCACCCATGACACACAAAATTGAGCCCCGGGAAAGGAAGTGGTGTTTAATTTTGTTACCGAAGGACAGAAGGCACACCGGCATTGCTTTGGACCGTGGTGGTCAAGTGAATTTGAAGCATTTCTTACTTTTCGTCCTCCGCACCATTTGTTGGAGGAGCTACGTTCGGCCTCGACCGTTTGTTTGTGGTCTTCTTTTTATGTTCAATGAGAAAGTGCAGGGCACGACCCAAACATAGCCTCAATTCGCACGCAGGCGTTTTTTGGCGAAAGTTCGAATCGCTTGATTGATGTTTGCACGTACTCAGGATGGGTTAACTTTACTCCGTCTGGCTTCGCTATGCAGTTGAACCATCTTGAGCATGGCCGGAATGGCATTCTGTTACATTTGCTGAACACGTGTAGGTGAGCTACAAAGATCGGCTGGTCACCAGCGTGGTCCGCAGTTTACTCCAACACAATTCGTATGAATGAAATTCACCTGAGGACCGACACCTACCGCCACCGGTTCAAAGCGAAATTGGGTCAAGGAAGCTATTGTACCGTTGTACGAAATAATTTGTGACCAGACCGGAGATGCAACCAGTTTAAATGCCACGTGGCTGCATTTATACAACATTTTTACTACCGGTGCCGATCGTATTTGAATGCGATGTTAACTGTAAAAGACTACAATATTCAGTAGCGCAAAATGCTACGTAGGGTTACGGGTTGAGCTGTGAAGAATAAAGCAATTTAATAGAAGGAACGGACAACAATATGTTGCCAATAATATTGCTATTGCAGAAAGCCAACCATCCAAGATAATAAATTTACACCATTCCATCATCCGTTCTTCCCAGCGGTGCCATCGGACGAAAGTTCGTACGGCCACACGGTTCAGCATGATCCTGCGAGTGTGTAGCCTTGTTAAAAAATCATCATTAAGTACGGTCGACCGCCAACGACCGTAGCGAAGCACACCAATACCACTTAATATGGTTCTGTTTTTACTAGAGTCTTAAGTATTCGTGGTTGGCGTGCCCAAATTCAATTAATGTTCCTAAATAAAGAAACTCATAGAAACAAAAATTGAATGAAAATTATGTGAAATAACACAGACTGTGGAACAAAGGTGCCCCGCGTCGTCCCTCAAGTGATCAACGATGGACGGATGGATGCTGTCCTTTCGCACCGCTTGGGCAAAAATTGAACTAGCCGAACCGGCTAGAAGTGGTAAATTCATTCATTTACCGGTTCATGGTTGAGAAAATACTTTTCCTTCGGCCGCCTTCCCCGGGTGTGTCCGAAAAATATAGACACCACAGCCCACTTCTTCGCCGGAGAACCTTTACCGGAGAACTGTAATAAAAAATATTTTCCCCCTTGCCTACCCGTACATTTAATCCCGTCTGATCGGAAGAGCTGGCGAGCAATGCCAGAGGCAAAACGAAAAAAAAAACTCATACAGGAAATATTTGAGAATGATGGCGATGGGGAGCTTGGTTTGAGTTTGAGAAAAGCGCTTTTTTCTCATCGGAATTTCGTATACTCGTCGGGCCACACATCGCGGTCGTTGTGGGCGAAGGATATATAGAAGAAACAATCATCTGCCCCATCGTGCTGCCTAAGACCATTTATACAGCAAATCCTTTCCGTACGTTCCGCATTTGGCGAAATGAAAAAGTGTAATTTTATTAAGGCGGGTTTCACCCGTTTCCCCGATATGGACCGTTATTTTTTCCTTTTCTGGGTGGGAAATATATTTAAAATTTTATTTTCTGCTCTAGTACGTGTTGCTGGATAACCATTTCCTTGGCCGTGCCTCGCATGGATCGCCGATCCCAATTTTTATCCGATTATGAAGCACATGGTCGTCGGTCTACCATAAAGAAAGACCATGGCAATGAGAAAAATACACGCTTTTATGTATTATTTGTTTCGTAAACACACGGCTATTTTCAACCATACGGCGACGGCTGTTCCTTGTTAAAATTTTCTGCTCTTCCATTTCGACTTCGGGAGGGTTTCATTTCGTCCGCCCTAGTATGGTTCGATACTTTGTTCATCCAAATTTATTATAATCTCTTGCCCATATCGCGACACTATGAGTTCCCAGTCGTTCTATTCTGCCAGCAGCAGAAGCAACATTACCGTTAGAAAAATGCTTAGACTTTTATTAAAATTGAAATGAAAATCGGTCGCTTCCGGAGCTCGTTTCCGGGGGCCAACTTCTAAAATTGAAACTTCACACACCAATACACCAATAAAAACTATCGGTTTATCGCTATAGTTGCAACATCCTTGCGTTGAACACTAAAAACGCCACTAAAATTTCACGTAGTGAGTGTGAACGAACGAATGAAGGACATCGATTGATCGAGAAAAATACGTACATCTCAACGATAAGAGCCAACGAATGCCGCTTGCAAAGAATTAAGTACAGAGGAACCGACTTTACACAGGAAACAGGCCGACAGAAGAGGCAAGATGGAAATTTTCCTCCTATTCATCGAATTTACTTCTATCAACACTCGGACTAGCTTTCCGGTGCACGGGTGGCCCTACATTAGACAGTGGAACCCTTCTAATTTCCTCTTGGTAAATAGCATGTGGAGAGTTTAACTCTCGGGAAAATATGCAATTTTCCCCTACACTTGACGCTTGGCCAGTGATAATTGCGTATATACATACAGTGTATGCACCTTATGCTAGTGTGCGTCCAAACAGGCCCATTTTTAATCACCATTGTGGATGCAAAATAGTGGTGGTTTGGCTGCTTTTCCGCCCATTTTCAAAACTCGAAACTTTAGTAGACTTTAAAGTCTTGGCACACCAAACGCCCTGTGTTCAGATGGCTCACAGGGTTCGGAGATTTGCCCGATGCGCAACCAGACACTCATGGTCGGAGGGAACTGGTACCAATCTACTTACTCTCTAAAAGAGCCCCATAAATAATCAATTGCATTACTCCCATTTCAACACATAATGGATGAAATGGGACACATCTTCAGCGCAGTCTTACAGCTACATTGAAAATAGAATTTACTGGTAAATTATTGTGTTGCGCCCCCCAAAGACGGGCATCGATGACGGACTGCAAAAGAAAACCTACGTCGAAACGTGTGTAGTGGTGCTGAAGCCTGCCGATTTTAAGTATGTTTTTCGAACGCAATTCAATAATTATGTGCCGCTACTCCGCATGGACACTCCCAGTCGCAGTATATGAGGGTGGGCCGATGGCAAAAAAACCTGGCAGCGTTCAATCGGCCGTTCATCAGCCCGTTGTTACGCTTCGTCGGGAGTAAAAGTTGCCAGGGAGTAGACTTTTTCCCGTCACCGCAAACGCCACTGTGCAGGGTCAAAACTCCCGTGGTGGTGGCAGTGTTGGCTTATGATGTCTTATTCATTTCCACACATGCTTCGTCCTTCAGAGGTCATAGCATGCACACATTAAACAATAATCATCCCCTGCGTTCCGCGCGAGATTCTGCTCCGCCAAAGCTCCGAGAGAGCCTCTGTAATACGCGAGAGAAAAACGCACGGGACTCGTTCGCCCTGGGTTCGAAATAAACGACATGTTTGCACGCACAACAACCCCCATGTGGGGCGGCTGACCGACTCGACTTGCATCATCCACTGTGCGAGATGATGCATCGGATACGCGCGTTATGTACCTAATCATGTTGTGTGCCGATTTGAAATGGTTCCCCAACACATACACAAGGGCAAATATTTTACGTAAAATCTAACCCAAATGAAGCAGTTCTGTTTGAGCGTTTTCTGCCGATTCGGCCGTATTTTAGATAATGCACCTCGAAACATTTGGCATAATTTTGATGGAAGACGTAAAAGACCAGGAAACTTACCTCAACTAATGTCCGCTGTCTGGATGAAGAAGTCGTAGTTGTCGCTTGTTGTGATTGTAGATGTTGTTGTGGCTGCTGTTGCTGTTGTATATGGGAGTGTATAGTTTGCGGATGGTCTTCAGCAGCCCTGCTAATGCTTCCCGCATTGTTGGTCGATGAGTCGTCGTAAAAAGCGGAACTTCCTATTTGTTGCATTAGATCCGCGGCAGCCATATTATCGTCGAGCTCGTCAATGCAGGGAACAAAATCGAAATTCGCATCCAGAAACACGCTGGACAGAATGAGTTCGGGATTAAAATCCGTCCCGTCGAACACATCTACCACCGGAACTCTGTCAGCAAGTAGGTGGAAAAGTAGAAAGATACAAAAATGATGTTGAAAAACGTTGGCATCCGCAAGCTATGGGTGCAGTGGACAAAATTTCACTTACTCCTTCATGGTGATGTCGATCTTGTACTACACATTCACCGAATAATCACAAGTGGAAAATATTTTCCAATTTCACAATCCGCTGCAGTGATCGCTTAGTTTGCGTGTTCCGTTCGAGCAATCCCTTCTGGACCCACTCATCGTTGGTTTAAATGCGTTGTTTTGCTGCAGATAACATGCTAATCATCTCCAGATGTCGTCTTCTTTGTGGTTGAGGAACTGATACTTTCAACAGCTTCACGCTGGAGATGCTTTTCTCACATTGCTATTGATGATAAGCATTTATGCTACGGTATGGTGGTGGCATAAGGTGACGAACACTTGCTGTCCAAATGCATGAAGCATCTCATTGTAAGACTCACATTCTGCGCAAGAAAATAGGAAACTTTTCTTTACTAACACCAGAGCCCCACACACTAGCTCTCAGTTCAGGCCTGTTCGTATTTCTTCACTAGCTGTACAGCGAATGACAAGAAATTCAATCTATTGCACTTTTCTTCAACAGTTACCTCGTACTTATAGAAAACAAATCATGGAGTATTGAGTGAACTTAACATTGTACACATATTGCTGGTGTGTTGCAGGGTCATCGTTCCAAACACTTTTCATTTGCCAAGTTCATCAAGGAGCTTCAGCTTCATTATCATTTGGAAAGCAATGCACTGTACTGTGGTACACTGTGGACCGCATTGGGAACTATCACATTTCATTTTCTTGAAGCTTTTCTTGAACCGATTTGCAACCTATTCGATGGGCGAATAAGTCCGTGATGTCAAAAAAGCCGTCATCACTCGACTAAAACAAATTTCACAGCACCTTCACATAATTTACACCGACCGTTACCGTGGCGCACAGATTTTGTATTAACACTATCGACACTGCTCCGTTTCTTCTTCCGTTGCCGGGTTATAGGAACAACTTATCGGGCAACATTCTGTATTAACGTTTCCATTTTTAGTAACGTATCCCTTTGGCGTGGCGTGGCGAACAAGAATTTGCTATGGCGAGTGGCTCAATTTTCTCTTCACTCGTGTCCCATCCTTGCGACACTTGTTGGGATCATAGTAGTTGTGAGAACTTGTTCTTCCGGCCTCCTTAGTAATGTTCGAAAGATTTCCTCGCCTGCGAGTTGCGCCTTTCTCGTGAATACGAACGCAGGGAGCGATCTTTGATGGCGGAAGCAGAGAATAGCGCCTTGTGATGCGATGCTGCGAGCGAAGGGGAAGTACATAACGTTCCTGCGTTACGGCCCTCTAATAGGTCTCCATGTTCTTTGATAATAGGGCCATAGTTTTAAAATGGTAAAACTACAGGAATAGCAGCTGACGTGGAGCTGTGTGTCCGATTAGCGCGAGTTTACTGAGATACTTGCCCACCAGAGCCAATACCCAATGCGTTTCTTAGAGGTGTAATCAAATGCGATGTCTACTAGATGAGCACAGATGACAAGTCCTTCTGTTATCGTTGCCAAGTTTCCTTATATAGCCGTTACGTGCCTTTGCTAGAAAGAAGAAATAAAAACAAAATAAATAAACAAGAGCATTCAACAAGGTCAAGTAATTAAAAACTAAAGCAATGTTTAGTCTATGTCGTGATCTCACTATTCATTTCTTAACTTATAAAAAGTGGACACTTAAAACACTATCAAACTATGCCAAATGAACCAATGGGAGACTAAAGAGGTATCTTACCAAGGTTCTTTCGTAGAATCAATCTTGTTGCACACCATTTCATACTGCAGCAAATGACTAGTAACTTGATTCTAATGTACCTGACGCTCCAACTACAACAGAGGCTATGTTGGAAAACGGAAATTCAAACAGCCGTTTTGGATACTTTCAAAACTTTCTCGTGTTGCAGGACATCAATTTTGGTCTGATTCCGATTTGCTCTGTGGAGAACCGTCGGCAATCTGGTTGGATGCGGAATTGCATTCCCCACCACGCTGCAGCAAACACGAATGCGAGCTACCCAGTTCCGCATCCTTGCTGCACGGTGTACTTCTTGTCGATGGTAAGTGTACACTGACGATACTATGGCGGGCAGATCATCAGACAAGTCGCGACCACCACCGGGTTTTACTTGTGGTGATAGAAAACCAGGTAGGCACGGACCGGGTGCTCCGACCCCGGCGGCATTTTATTTAGCCGCCAGTCAGTACGCACGCTTCTTTCAAGATGCATCAAAGTATGCGTGCCGTTGCTATACGGGAGAATCGAATGTGCATTCACATCTTGGAAATTTATTGCATCGGTGCATCTACTCATCTACGCAATGCTGTGTTATAAGTATATTGAGAGAACTACGTGCGTGCGTTGGTTTTTTTGGGCCATTTTTGCTCAAACGCTCTCTGTCCCTCTCTTTTTTGAAATCTCAATCACGCAGTCTCTCCCCTCGTCTTTTGCGCCCTGTTCCTTACTCCCTGTATTTCTATTTCTCCCCTTTGCAGAATAGACGCTCTCTGCATTTCTCTTTTTGGTATCTCTCGCATCACTCCACATCTGCCATCTCTATCACTTATTAGATAGTTGACTCTGTCGTATTACATACATTCCACTATGTACTTGGAGCAGTAATCAAAGCAAAGCTTATACATAGAACTAAAACCATCGCGCCATGCAAAATGCCGTTCCGCGATAGTTTCCTCGCACAGCAGATGTCCAACTTTCTTCGTAATTAGAGAACTAGTTTCATATTTTCCATTTTGTAATCTTCTGGCTACAAAGTGTTAAAACTGACTCCATGCTGCTATGGCGATTCTACAAACTATAGACCATAAAAGTGCACTCAATTCACAAATCGGATATCAGTGTATGGAAGAAGTTCACAAGCACAACTAGTGACAATAGTAAATACTATTGCTCTCATAACGACCAGAGTTGTAAGTTAGCTTTGAAATCAGGGGAAGCTATGGAGCATTTTTTGGCTAGACAAAGTACTTTCCACAAACGACAAAGTACAAAGGAGTACTACTTTCCTACGAAAGAATTTTGTTCCATCGTGGGAAAGTTCAACATCAGTAGTATCAGTATAATTATAAAATTTTTGCTTAGAGCATGATGCATAAATAATTAAATGATCCTTCCTTTTCTGCATTGCTCCTGCATTTTCGGCGCGTAAGGGAATTTAGTCATTCCAGTTAGATTCGACACAGTCGTACTAATATCCACCTCGTTCTGCATTCAACCCAAAGCACTGTTGCGAGGTGGATGATTTGAATAAAATCGAACAACAAAACTACTAATTGCCTTTGTTAAATGTGGTAAGCCTGTCTATAAAAAAAGCAAAGCGTTCCATGTTATTTTGAACGCTTGTTTCTTGAATACTTTATTGAATACTGATTAATTTCAACAAAATTGAAATAAAATGCATAATAAGAGTGAACATTATTTGGACAAAGCGCCGAGAAAGGTTTAGCTTACCTTAAGTTGAAAGTTATTTGATCCAGCAATAGGATCTGTTGGAATTATATCGTGCCACTTTGCTGGAACTGTAATGATGCTTGGCAGGGTCGTTGGTCTTGCAAAAGGGGTTCTGTTAATTAGTTTCAAGCACTGTCAAGACGTGTCACAATTTCACTGAGCTATTGAATACATTTTTAATTTTTTATCGATACTATAACCAATATTTTTATCGATGAGCAGTGCCAATACTCTGACTATTCACATTTTTACAAGTACAGCATTAAGTAAAAGTGTTGAAGAATCGATCACTCCACTCCACTAACGGCGGTTGAAAAATGTACCGTGTGCCAGTTGAGCACCGGTTCGCTGGGACTAGAAGATTCGATCCGACGGCCACGACGTTATGATCGAGAATGTGCTTTCCTAGTAACCGGCGGGTCCTCCTTCGAAATGCGAAGCAATAATGAGCAAAATGAAAAGAGTTTGTAAAACAAAAAATATCGACCGACCCACCCACCCTCACAAAAAGTAACACGAAACGCGCGCACCTTGGACGGCATTAAGCCGTCTTTCATCATCCACCTCAAGAAGGCGTGCACCTCATCTTCGTCGTCGCAAGGATATTGGACAGAGGAATGGTTATCTTTCGTCGGTGGGCAAAAAATACGAACGGAACGAACTGCTTCCGAGTGGAAACCCGAAAAAACGATGTGCCAGTGTGTTGGCGTACGTTCCGGTGGTATTGGTACTGATGGCGCTGAGATGGTATTGTGTGCAAGAGAAAAAAACAGCGGCGGGGAAATGGAAAAGGGTGAAAAAAGGCGTCTGAACCTCCCCCGCAGGAGAGTGAAAGGAAGAGCGACCGCTCCAGTCACCGAGCGCGTTTCTCCGATCATCGTCTTTTAATCCTTTCGAAAGGCACTTTCCTTCGTAGCGGGGGGCAGAAAGGACCAGCTTCCGTCGGATGGTACAGTGGTGGTGAATGTTTGTAGGGGACAGGCACCCCGAACGGCCAACGGAAGCGTGAAGAAAATTGCCAACGTTTTTGGCTTTACCGTGCACGGCATTGTACCCCACGAGGCGGAAAACTAAAATTACAAATTAAATATGCGACCATTTCAATATCATATTGAACCATAAAGCTTTTGGTGCATTTTCATTGATTTATCGTCGAATTATTTCACATTTTCCTCGAATAAAATCATGACCCGAGCTATTGAACTAAAGTCATAACTAGCATTATCACATTGTTAATGTGAAGATTTCAAACGGATTTCCTTGGGGCTGCACAAAGATACTCTCCCTAAAATTATGAAATAACTTATACGAACTCATAGCACAAAAAAGGAGCAAACAAATAATCTGTAGCGGTGTGTGGGTTTGAACCTTAAATGGGTAGAGCGAGTGAGCGAAGGAGATACAGAGTGAGCGAGAGAACGACAGAGAGCGAGAGAGCGAGAAAGTTAGACAGAGAAAGAGACGGTAAAGCTGTAAAAAGCAAACAGCAAAAACCACAAGAAACTGCCAGCATCTACAGAATTTTTACATACATATTCGAACGGTGGCCCCGCGTGGCGGTGGCAGGACGATGATGATAACAGAAAGGAAACGGTCGAAGCTAGCGCCGCTCTGCACTCCGTTCTAAATACATAAGTCTTTACACATTCCCGAGCGCCACTTACACTGCCACACTATGTACAATAAAAACAAAGACTTCTCTCGCCGAGAGTCGGTTCTCTCTCTTGAAAACCTCTTCTTATCCTTGCCAAAGGTCACCATCATCATTACTATACGACGTTACTGTGCGATGATATCCTTTGGCTTGGGCCATTCTCCCAGAGGCCTGCCATCGAACGCACACAAGCAATCAGTCGCCGCCGAGTGAGCCGAAAAGCCGGTGAGAGAACATAAGAATGAGCCGACCACTTAAAGAAAAGAGAGAGAGAGAGAAGGATCCGAAAGGGTTGCTGAAGGGGTCTTCTGCACGAACTCAGAAAGAAAATGTTTTACCAACGCGCATATCCTTCGGATGGCAGGATGGACTGAGAAAAAGCGGATTCCGCTCGAAAGCGAACACGCTCACGCGGGTCCCTTTCTAAGTACTCCGCGTTTTCTCCGCCTCATTCTGTTCCGTTTTCTCAATCTACCGCACTCTCTCTTCGTCTCCATCTCATCTCTTAACGTTCGTCATCTCTGTCTCTCGGCCATCCCTCTCTTTCGCAGGGTTTTCCACTCTTTCTCGCCGCAGAAGTCGCGATTAAAAAAGAAAATCACAAAAGAATGGGTTCTTTTTTGTGCTACACACTCTCTCACACGCGCAGTTGTACCCGTTCGCAAGAGGACAACATCTAAGCAAGCCGCGACGCGCGTGCTCGCCAAGATGCGGAAAAGTGCGCTCGCACTCCATAAAAAATCTCTCCTCACAAGGCCAAGATGTAGATAAGGACCAAGGCGTAAGGCTCGGGCTGGGCACCTAGCGCTGGAGGAAAAAAGACAAATATACACGAAAGCGCAGTAAATGCGTCTTTTCCAATGGTCGGCGCTCGGCGCGTATGTATTGGGTTGGCAAAAGTCCTTCGCACGGATCCGATGGAGCACGGCGGGGGGTTCGGCTTGCGACGTCTCATACCTAACCGTAGCGCCGTCTTCGCCAGCAGGCCCTATTTTTCGCTTGACCGCGGTTTAGGTGGTTTTTGGCTTTTAATGCTTTTTAACGCACTAAGGAGCTTGGTGTCTCGAGAAGGTTTCGCGCACTGACGGGAGTGGTTCATTTAATCCTTTTTGACCTCAGTAGATGAGTAGGAAAAAATGTGTCCCCTACCGCTTTCCTGTACAAGCTTTGAGCGGTGCGCTACGAAAGACACACAAAATAGTCTATAATCTATCAGCTACCAGAATTCATACATAAAAGGTGCTCCGTTGGGTGTTTGCGTACTAAACCATAGCTTCTTACATGGCCCGTCACTTAGGAAATAGGTGTGTGGAAAAATGCTTTTAACGCAGCCATATGGCGCTCGGTCGGCTAAACAATAACAAAAAATGGTTTTGCGGTCGCTGTGAAAAAGCTCCTAAATGGGGTTCTTGTGTCGCGAGAGAAAAAAGCAGTCGTTCTATGTACGAAAGATGCAAATATAATACTTGAGTGCTCACAGAAATGTATTTCACAGTTTTACATAAAACTAGTATCCTTGCACGGTACAGTTTCGTCGGGCCAAAATGATGAACAAAGAAAGCGCCATTTACCATCTTTGGTCCTTTCGTGGCAACATCGCGGGCGCCAGCAGCGCCGGGCGCCAGCAGCCCGGTTAGGAAGGGACAAAAGTCGCCATGCTAACGAAAATGAGAAAAGTTTCGCGATCGCATAAGAAGGGGACGGTAAAAATGGGTAATAAATTGAATGATAGCATACTTCCAGATTCTGTGAAGGCGTGGCTTATTTTTCTATTTTCTCGCAAAGCAAGGGAACAAGAAAGCAGAAAGTGGAGGGGAAAGAACGGACCAAGTGGGAACAGCGATCGTTTGTCGTCCTCCTGTTTCCGTGAAAAGTCTGCTTTCCCTCCCGCGGCCCGCTCGGGACATTAGTTACGTAAAATTGCCTGACACGTTGAGAATCTGTAGTAAAGAAAGAATTAGTAGAGAGAAATTAGAAATTACCTTGGCAGGGTTTCTATTAAATTATTATCAAATGTGTTGAAACCTTTCCAGACTACTTCTATGGGACGATAATAAGATATATTGTGAAAATCATTGCGACCTCTGCGTAAACTACTTTGAACGGTGAACGTATGGTGACCGGAGCACTGGAACTAAACAACGTTAGCCGTTGGTGTAAAAACTGGAGGGTTAGGGAATATGCTTTGGTTTCCGCCCAGTTGCCCACTCTCCGACATTCATTCATTCATTCCATACGTGCCTACGACCAACCCTGCCGATAGCAACCCGCGGTTTGCTCCTAAATCCCCTGTAAGGACGGTCCAACAATCCTGAAACCCTCGGCCTTGATACGTTTGATTTTCTGTAGCAATGGCGTTCCAACTGCGTCGCTAAACACGAGAATATCACAGGTTATTGAAACATCAGACAGTTTTCCGGTAGACCGGTAGACTTTTTCGACTTACTAATTTTGTCTGGCTTTTCTTCCCGTAGCGGAGACGGATGAAGACAAGTGAACGACCGCAACCCGGCCGGTCGCCGGTCAATCAGGGCATCGAACGGCGCCCACGGACGAGAAATATGCAAATTGGGCTTTAATACAGCGATTTGTACAAGGCTTTAGGAAGGTGTTTAGCCGAGATCGGACGGTCGCAGCGGGCTAAGCCACACAGCTTGACCACATCAAGAGTTTCCCAACATCTCGTTGGTAAGTGTATCGGTCGCACGTTAATCTATCGTCAATAGGATCTGGTCAATTATTTTAATTTTCAATCAAGCCAGAAAGTAGACAACCACAGTTGTTGAAAAATGGATTGTGTTAGAGTGAACAAATGTTCCAATCTTGTTTTGAGACACAATTTAAAGACATTCACTTTGAATGTAAATCGAATTTTCATTTGATGTTTACAGCAACATAAGCCTACGTAAGGAGCCGTGTGTAATGGGTCACCGAGCTCATAAAATTATCGCAACCTTACGGTATGTTTACGACGGCAAATATCAATACTCGTGTGTACAATATGCCGCTCCTACGGGTGGACCTTGGCTGACACAACACTGCTAACCTACTTCTGGGACTCGGATGATGTCGAAGCAATGTTCTTCACATTCACACGAAGTGAAAGTTGACTATCGATGTCAGCTGCAGGAACGTTGAGCCGGACGAATTTGGCAAAGCTCACGACACATGAGGCTCCACCACTCCTCTAGCTCCCGACCCAGACCGGGAGCTAGGGTTTGAGGTACGCCTGTATGTTTATGCGGCCGAGAAATGAACGACTTCCGGCATTTTATCGTCATTTGGCTGCAACCTTGAAGCAACCGGAGTTCAATCCACCAGCGAGCTGGAACCGGTCAATGGGAGTATTGAAAAAGTAACCTTCTGGTTAGGTTACCTAGAGTGCAACACGGTCGTTGTGTGTCCGTGTACGTCTAACACTTAGAGCATAGGTTAGATAGTTCGCAGGGCATGGACCGATGAGCGGAACGGGACAAACAAGTTCCCACCTCAGCCGATACCGGCAGGAAATTTCCTCCGTTACGTCTTCAACAACTCAGAACCAGAGCACTGTTTGGGTGGTATCCTTAAACACATGTGCTGAAGGGCTTTGCTTCGTCTTCAAAGGTTAGTAGAGGTGGCACAAATTGGGATGTACAGGCTTCTTACTTTAGAATCTCGGCGTGAATTAAAGCGAGCCAACCGGTACGAACGCATCACTGACGACGAACGCATCCCTGGCCGTACGAGATCGATAACTTCCCTTCCCACGGCTCAGCAACGATCCACTAGAGTCAACAGCGGTCGTCTCCCAAATTGGCGAGGAAACATGAGGATTGAGGCTGAGTTGCCCAGCCGCTCACATGTGGCTGGCTCGGGTTATTGGGTGCTGGCTGGCTGACTAGCTCGCTAGCCGGTTATTCGGTGGTGGACAGTGGCACAGACGATTCGGTTGTGGCAATTGAGGTAGGACATGATACCGGTTCCGAAAACCTTGTTTAAAGGGGCACCCAATATGAGCATGCATCAGGGTTTAAGTTGTTGGCTTTCGGTCCCGAGCCTTGTATGAAATTTTGACAATGGCGTGGTTCATCCATTGGCTCATTTAAAGCAATGCCCAAATTATGCGTAATTTTGGATTTATGCGCCCGAACGGGATTTCTATAGTACACTGATGAATAAACATCCTTTTTCAGCTTTTTCATTAACAGTATATATCGATCTTAATCGCAATTAAGCATCGATTCCTTGCGACAGAGGACACCAGCGGTAGTGGACGATAATTCGTAAAAATAAACGATAGTTTATTAAAGGCAATTGTGAGGCTACGTAATCAAATTGCACTTTCAGTTAGTGGCCGTTCCAGGGGTGCAAAATTCATAAAACCTTTCGAACAGATCCGACTGAATGCTCCATGGTAATGGATTTGCCTTTGTTCTTTAGGCTTTTCTGGCATGTTGGCACAATTTCTCCTGCCCAGCCAATTTTGTAGGCGTACAGTTTATGTGCACATAGAAAGGGAAAATGGCCGTATGCTTCACCCTCGTTTAGCTGTAGCGAGTTGTCCTCTACCTCTACTAGGGGAAAATGTGATTTATAACGAACGCAACGATTGCGTTTGCATAAGAAATCTAATCTTACCTAGTACACCACCATTTTACGATACTGGAGGTAATTTAAGCACGAGGATCGACAATGGCATGCATAGGTCTAAGGTTGAAAATCAAAGTAATTTGTGTCACCCTTCGTTTTGATACAATTTATCATTACAGTTCTTTTGGCCACTTACACACTTTTGTTAGAAGTATTTAAAGATAACATTCTTTATCATTCTTCGTTGTTTCATATTTAACATTCATTAAACTACAATCCATTGTTATCACTTTAAAAATCACGTTGTGTTTCCAATCGCACTGACTAAGTTTTCATATTAAGCTTAGGAAAAAGTGGTCTATGTTGTAAACATATTCAACAAATCTTCTAAGCTTAGCGCTCCAGTTTAGAAACATTGTACACGTTGCACTAAATGGCTCTTTGAAACTACTGGTCACATTCCTTTCCAATTTACGTATTAAGAACTACTTCTTATATGTAGTAAAAAGTCTAAAAAAATATATGTCTGTATGCTTTCTGATTAAAGATAATGTATATACAAGACACTCGAATAAAACAGTGTTCCAGAAGTGTTAGGCTTATTAGATTCATGTTTTATTACCAGGCTTGAATCGTTTAGGGTTAGTGAAAAAGATGCGTTGTTTGATTGTATGCATAACGTGAGAAAAATGCCTCGAAACACGGTGCGATGAGTGACGCGTCGTCGTCTTACGATTTGTTTGATTAGGGGACTCGGAACAATTCCACAAAGGGACGATGAGGTCCGTCAACTGACCGTTGTCCGGTTTGGTAAGCCTGCCGGGAGGCCAAAACCGGCTTGAGACGTGCGTTGTCCGCGCCACCCCAGGTAAGCTACATTTGCATGCGCGACGCACCGGTCAGTGTGTCCTTTTTATGAATAAGGGTTTTGGTTTCAACGGTTTGGGAGCATTTTCATCAATTTATAATTTTTGGACTTCCCAAGCATACGAGAAAAACGGGAAATACAGGTTTCCATTCCTGGAGGGGACGATTTCGAACGTAATCGAGTTCCTTTCTCGGCCGCTATTTTTCAAACCGTTAGGGTTTTTTAGCTACCCATCTGCTGAGGTGGACCCAAATGTCTTGACCGATGAGCATCTAGCAGCGTCAAGCGAACGCACTTTTCTCACGAATTGCCCATGCTTGTGTCATATGGGTAAGCGGTGGCCAGGTCATTTTTGAAACATGTCTTACGCCAATTACTGATACAGTTAATTGCGTCTAGGCACAGAAACAGTAGCGTTTTATCCTACTGTATCCTGTATATTTCCGGAGGGAATCGGTGTCAACTGTAAAAGAAAGTTATTTACAGGCAAAACTCTTTGAAAATGGGAAAAGCTATAATTTACGGTAATCTTTGCAAGAATATTTCGCACCAGAATTTGGCAATTTTGCAATAGAATAAAATAAAATTAAGTCCATCTTTTCAAACGTATTTGTATATTTGATACCCTTTTGGGTAAGCCCACGTTTTACTAATCGGTTCAATGGATCACCCAGCATAGAATGCTCGTGGAACCTCAATCGAATATTAATCACTTCCGTTACTTTCACCGCTTTCCGGTGCTATAAATAGTGGCCCTCTTCCGTCCAAAGTAACAACATTTGATAATACGCATAAAACCCTGACTCCAAGAGCATGATGCTGCCACCATTCCGTCAATATCTATTAAATTCGTAATGAGTTTCTAAAAGTTTAGAACCTGCCGGCAGAAACCGTACACCAGCGGAATACGAGGGGGCACTCGCTCTAATTTCGTGTATTGTAAAACCCTTATACTACCACCAACAGCAGGGCGTCAAGATCTTGCGTGGCACTTACGAGTGTATATGCGACTCCTTATCACACAACCTCACGAAACCAAAAGGGCCAGGGCATCGTTCCGACATTTTCTCTGGTGTAAGCAGTAAAAGTTGAACCGGCGCTATGTTTAGGCCATGCCGGGCATAATATTCTTTGGAAACGCCATCTTGCGAAATTCACTTACTGATAATGTGGGTGCAGAGGGAAGAAAACTGGCAACCAAAGCAGAATATTGTAGTGGAAAAAGGCATAGAATGGTTTTAAAACCGGCGACACCCTACTTCGAGCATGCACTCATTTTGTTACTTACCAACGAATTTACTTTACACTTTAGAATTTTGAATGTTTCTCGTTTGCACTTTTAACTACCTTTTACAATTATCTCTAGCAAAGTAACGGTTCTGAAAGCCTGTTTACTCTTTAATAGTACAGCAACCGTCAGGGTGAATAGTCTTTCAAGTAACTGTTAATAATTAGCACTCTTCCTATACTTTGAAGTATTTTTCCACAACCTTCCGTAGTTTTTTATTGCTTTACCACATACCGTTTTTAACAATATTTCTTTTTTAGAAATTCATTAAGTGATAAAGACAGCACTTGCTTACGCTCTTACGCGGTCTTACAGGTACTATGTGAGCATCAAATCAACGTCATTTACTAATACGTGAGCAACGGTGGCGAAAGTTGTGAAAAAGATTCTCTAGTTCTTTTGGGACAAATGGTTTTTTTGGTACTCTGAAAGAGTATGATTGAGGGGTGGTCTTGTGTGATGGAACCACACAACTACTACTGTAGGGAAAACGAAGATTAAGAAGTGAGGGCGCGATTTTATGTAACGCGAGGAGACCACAGCTCAAAGATGCCGCTAGGGAAGGAAATAGCAAAACGCTGCGGAAAATGCTCATTCGAAACCCGCTTTGAACTGGTGCCACTTAAGCTTTGCCAGCGCTTCGAGAGTTCGCTATTGTTCGCTCTCTGTTCCTCTTTTTTATTTACCGTATAGGTTCCTTACCATCTTGAATATACACATCCAAACGCACACATAAATTTTGCTTCCAATTGAAGTACGAATCATTTTTTCTAAAATGTCGACAGTATTCCATCATCTGCGTGGAGGCTTTCCCTGCAGTAAGGTTTAATTAATTCCGCCACTTGTTCTGTGCAGCTGCGGGTTGGTTTCGAATAATTTACCATTTGATATTTTCGTTGCTGCTGTACCGAAAGGATTTTTGGCACGAAATTAATCAAATCAAATATTGTTCTTTAGTTAGAGGAATGGAAGTTTCTTAGCTTTACTTTCAAATCATCCCAGAAAAGAAACAATTTGAGGGGATGGTTTGGGCGAACACAGTGTCCTGAATAAAATCAATACCCAGCATAGCTTCGTGGCAATAAGAAAAAATTATTGTAGCAGGAACGTAAGATGATCAGTTTCTGTATAAACTCTTTAACCGCTAAAAAGAAAGCAGTAATAGATATCCAGTCCGCATCAGGATAATCCCATTACCTGTGAAAAACGCCGATGCTGTAAGGAAAATTTAGCCCAAGTATGTACCTTTCCAAGTTCTCAAGTTATATAAATATCTAGCGCTGCGAACGCTGCTCTGGCATGCTCAACTAGCCCACATCGTTCCCAATATTTGTAAGCATTTGATCCAACTATAGTGCGTGCCATGACGGCGGTATTTATGGATTTATGTTCAAGAACAAAAAAAGAACGGGAAGTTTTGGCAGCAATGGAGTGGATCAATCATGATTAATAAATCTTGAATTTGCGTGTCAAGAACATCAGTTTTTCTCCGTGGCTGAAAGATTATTGCCAGTCCCGAATAGAATACAACGCCCGATCCGACGCGTGATAAAAATTGGCAGACAGGTGAGAAACGGATCGAAAAGATGAGGAAAATGCCCACACACTAGCAACGAGTATACAACCCCCAACATCCGTTACCATAGTGATGGAAGGATAACAGCCTTGTGAGAAAATGAGAGAAGAAAGAACGTTCTCCAAGATAGCCCATAAGGGGGGTGTAAGGAACGAACTGAGAAAAAATACATAAGAGGAAGATATAAAAAGAGCCAGAGAGAGAGAGAGAGCGAGTTATGCAGTGGGAGTCAGACAGAGAGGGACTAATAGTGAATGAGAGGGTGATGTGGAAAAACGAGATAGATAGCACGCTTGAAAACGGAAATGAAAAATAATGTCGACGCTTTTCTCCCATCTTTTTAGCGTTTGGCGAAAACGAAATTTAAATAATACTCACTCAGAACTCTCAGCCGCTAAAACGACCAAGATCTCGCTTGTGAGCCGCTTGCCAGAAACGAAAACTGGGACCAGAGCATTTTCCTCGTCCTATTTGGCGTGAAAAACGATCCGCGTTCTGCTCCTGTATGTCTATGTCCTTCTCGCTCTAGTTCCGCTTTTTTTTGTCAGTAAGAAACGCGAAACGAAATTTCGCCGCGGCGCTCGTAGGAGCTAGACCGCGCCTACGTTTCCTGTTCGGATAACGATTTTTTGCTCGACGTTCTCCAACTAGTCCCTGCGATTCGACAGAAAGTGTCTTGCGCTTTAGGAGATTTTTTTGCCCGATAGTGAAGATGCTGGAGTTGCCGAGCGGATCTGGAGACCTTGCGCACTATCGCTAACGTCTCCTCTATTTTTTGACAAGGCTTGCCTTTTCTATAATGTTTTTCTTTTTCATCGAAAATTAGTTGTCTATATTTAGTTATAGGTACTAGACTAGGCAATGTTTAGGCATGTGTATTTCAAGTTAAAAAGAAGGATCCAACTTTTGCTATTGCTTGATATCCATCGCGTGAAACGCGTGAAAACTTACTGACTTGTTAAAATATATCAGAATCTTTAAATTGATAGTATTAACCGAATTAGCCCGATTTAATGCCTCCCAGTTGGCGAAAGAATTGTCTCTACAGGCAATTTTTATGAGAAAACCTTTTTAGTTAGTTTAGCCAATAGCTTAAAGGAATAGAGTTAATAAATACGACTTAGGCTATTCTTTAACATTCAAAAATCAACATAACTGAAAACATAACATTGCAATTGTTTACAAAGTAAGGAAGTCTAGGGTGTGAAATAAAATCTCTCAACCAACAGATAAATATTCAACGTCAAAGTATGAGTAGAAGTAGTACATTTTCTGTGGTTTCAACATGTTTTATAGTCAACTTAAGCTTCTCATAATTATATAGGAAACATTTGCCTATTTCGGAAGGAACTTTGACCGTGATTCGAAAGATTTTCCAGAAACAAATTTACAAGAATAGTTGTTGTTCTTTATTTGTAAAACTTAACTTATTTTTAACTAATTACTATTTCTTAATCCAAAGCTAAATTTAATCTTAGTTCTGATTACTGTCATGGAGCACTCAAAGTATAAAAAATATTTGGAAGGTACTACACTTGGTATCATTTCTTAATTTTTGATCTTGGTTCTCTCGATTTAGTTTGAGTCTTTCATGATACGTGGTCAATAATTTCTCATTCTTGACCTCGTCAAATTATTCTTTATTACGAATCGACCACATTCAAAACTCTAAACATCTAATGTCCGATACAACCTCTTATAGATCTGACGCAGACAATTTTCACTGACTTCACATAATCCTTGTGAAAACAACTGCCGTCGAAGTCCAGAAAATGATATGGCCGTTTAAGTTAGCTCTTCCCAATTGCAACATTAAATATTCTACATATCACCAAAGGATCCAGATACTTTAACCATTCTCGCGAGGAACCCCGTTAAACGGTGGAAAAATCTCTTTCAGCGTTTCGCCAGAAAACTCGGCATAATGTACTGGAAGAAGGAGTAGCGCTGATTTGGTTGCGGTTTGGGTGGTCTATCTTTCCTTCGTTTGCGAACGAAACGACAACTTTCACAGAAAAACCGCAACAATATGGTGCAAATCGGGTAAAACCAACAAGTATGGCTGGGGAACCCGCTAAAGCATGGATATTTTTACACTCTTTCTAATAAAGTCTTTTATCCTTCCCTTGCGACGATAGATACTCGTGGTCGTGGTTGTTGTCCCTCGAGTACCTTTATTTGTGCCTTTATTTTTACGCATACAAATAACACGAATGTGAATCAAGATCGGTTTTTTTCGTCAGCAAACGCGGAGTGAGCCGCATTACACTGATGATAACGGTCACACCATTTTTTCGGGCAGTTGAGAATCCGGTTGGGATTGCGGACCATTCTTTAAAGCGGGAGCTTCCACGGTGCTTTAGTAAAAAAATATACGTCGCGAAAAATGGAGGGTTCCAAGCTGACCACCAACCGTGGAAGGAAGCTGCCTGACAGAACCCTTTCTAATTCAATTAATGTTAAACCACTTTAACCGGCAATGATCACAGGTATCAGAGTCGTAATCAGTTAAGACAAAAGCCCAGAAAAAAAAATAATAATACTAATCGGTATGTTACATACAAATATACTAAGGTTTCTTACAAAATTGTTAAAACAAAATACATTTTGGTAATTTTGTAGTTAAAATAAAATCATTAAGACAAATACTCTAGAGCCATCTGTTAATGCCATAAATATCTGTTCCGTCCACAGTCTTTAATAGCAATTCTCCTATTTCGCCTTCGCTAATAGCTGGATAATATAATAATGCCAAGGTAAAAACGGATATGTTTCATACGCTAATCTAGCGCCGGGTGACCGCAGAGTGTTCCATGGCTGCGGAACTGACCAGCTGGTTTAACCAGTTCTATTAATGCACTAGGGGAGATGAAATTCTAATTACAAAAGGTTGAGTTTTTATATTTTGTGTGTGTTTTGTTTCAGTTTTTTGTATTATTAGATACCATTTACAATAGCAAATACTTAGAATATTTAGATTCTATTTCACACATTTACTCTTACATATTCACAATTTGACCAAAGTCGCGATATACAATGTACATTCTTATCAAAAATTCACGTAGCTTAATGATATGAAATGTATGTAATTAAATTATATACAAAATGGAAAAAACAACTGGGAAAATTAAAAAAAAAAACTTCCAACTTATTTCCATGTGCTCTCTTGAAATTTTTTTTTAACAATGAATAATTTGTAGTTTGTATTAATTACATTATTTTCCTAATAATCAATGCACGATTTACAATAATTGATGTGTAAAATGTCCAGCAAACATAATGTGAAACTGTTCGAGGTACAAACATTTTCTCTAATAGTCTTGTGTTCTGCACAATTATAGTTTATTGTCACAAGTCACATTGTTTTACCGAAGTCTCAAGATTCCATGAATGAACGTGCAATGAATATGTAAACATAGAGAAAAAAATCACAATCACCAGTGTTTACATATTTTGACGTTTGTGACCTGCTTTGGTTTTCGTTTTACAGGCATCAGGCCTTTGCCATTTATCGCGAGCGAAGAACGAACGGGTTAATGTGTAATTAGCTTTGCTACTTACTCCGAAAGGAAGTATCGAGTTCGATAAACCGGAATTCACTCGAACCTTCGTTGAATGTGCGCATGTGCAACGTCATCAAGTGTGTTATGTGCCTTATTTTATACAATCTTGGAGTTGCCAATCACCGTGATTAATATAATTATAATTCCGCGATAGCAGGTTGGGAGTGTCGATAGGTTGCTGGCTGGTCAGCACAGCTTTGGTCAGTAGAGCAGCTTTGGTTGCGTGAGACGGTCGACACACATCCGAATACATCCGAATCCGCCCATCACGCGATGCTGCTCACGTTCTTGACGTTCATAGGGATCTGCAGTTTTGCCAGTTGGGTGTATGAAAACTTCCGCACACCAGTGCTGTTAATCTATCGAGGGTTAACCCAAGGGAGCGGCAATAACTTTCCTGAAAAGTATGGGCCATGGGCTGGTAGGTACAATGAATGGCAATAAATTTTGTTCGATTGTATTGTCTTATGCGCGTTACAGTCATTACAGGAGGCTCTGATGGAATCGGCAAAGGGTATGCGCACTACTTAGCCCGGCAGGGCATGAAAGTTTTGCTCATAGCACGCAACGAGGCCAAACTGAAGAAAGTGTCGCAAGAGATCACCGAAAAGTATGGCGTAGAAACAAAGATTCTAGTTGCCGATTTTTCGAAGGGCGAGCAAATTTATCACGGACTAGAAACGGAGCTCACTACACTTGACATCGGCATTCTGGGTTAGACGATCACCCCTTCTTGAGTCAGCATAGGATAATGAAATATTCAAATGCATTTAACTTTTGCAGTCAACAACGTTGGAGTGATAAACGAAAAGCCGATTCGCTTAGAAGCAATGGACAAAAAATTGCTTTGGAGTCTCATCAACGTAAATGTGGCTGCTGCAACGTTGCTATGCAGCATACTAATACCCGCCATGAAACGCAAAAGGCGAGGGCTTATCGTAAATATTTCGTCACTATCGGCCTTAGCCCCTACTCCTTATCTCGCGGTTTACGCGGCAACGAAGGCTTACATGACCAGCTTTTCGCTAGCATTGCGCCAAGAGTTACTTTCGTACGGGGTCGAATGTCAAACGGTTTCTCCGGGTTACGTGGAAACTAATATGACGGAGTACCTCACGCAGCCGAATGCGCCGAAGAAGCATTTTACCCAGCAATTGGTGAAAGTGAAAGATTTTTTGCATTACGCAGGGTACACGATTGGGAAAGTTGACATTACATGTGGTCACTTTACACACGGAATACAGGTATTTCCACTTGAACGTAGTGCGCATGATACTTTTGCTATGAATACTAACATTTTCTTTTTATTTCCTGCTGTAGACTGCTCTTTTAAAAATACTTCCAGATTGGTTGAAACTGCGTGTGTACACAAAAATGTACACTCATTTACTGCACAAGTTTTCCCATTAACGCAACAATAGTAGCAAAGTGTGTGGTATTATAACGGCAAAACACATTAAAAATAAACACTTCGTAGCCTTGAATGCATGCAACAGTTCCTTCTTAAGTACGGAACAAACCTATGGGCCTATAGTTAGTTAATTAATATCCAGAATTGTAGAATTGTCTTCAATCAGCTTTTGGAGCTTATTTCTTAATTTTCCCCCTGCTTCTAGCGTCCAATGTAATGGCATGATCATTTTCGTCAACAAATCAATATTTATTTAACAAATTCATTCAAATTATGTTTCGTAAAGCTTTCATGCGCCGTATACGGTAGATTATTCCAGGACTTCTTCGCCTTCTTTGATTTCCTTCAAGTTCAACACTTCCAGCGCTCCAGCCCCTTTCAATTCGATCCGCATAATGTCGTCCATTTCACGATAGCTACCCGGATCAATAAGGCATGTTAGCACTAGTCGTTCGCTTTCCCATTTTTCGCTCTCCGTGGCCGTTGAACTAACTCTTGCTATGCGTTCCTTGAACCGTTTGGCGTCCTTCGCCGGTAGCGTCAGCTTCAAACGCATTTTTGCACGTTCCAGTGGGATCGACTCTTTGAGCAGACGAATCACATCAAGCGCTTGTTGTTTGGCATTGCGATGAGGTTTTATGGAGTAGTGGATGTCCTTCATAGATTTTTCAATTATTGAAACCGGATAGGGACGTTTCGTCTCTGGATTAACGCACTTGTCGGCAACATTAGTAGCGATCTCTTTAAACATCGATTCCAACTGGTCCTGGCGCTCCTTTTCTGAAACCTGCAGCTCGCCTTTGGCTAAAATTTCTCTACAAATTTCGGTCACATTGTCCGTCCCGAATGCCTTCTGCAGCTCTTCCTTCTTCGCCACCTCTCCTTTGGAAACGTTGTTGAAAACAGCGACTGTCTGCAACACTTCGTCGAGATCCTTTTCGGTGCCGTTGCGCCACGAAAGTACTTTATTTTTGTAGCAAGCCACTTCGAATCGCTTGCCACCCTTTTTCATACGTACGACAGCCACATTCGTAAGGCGGATTTGGTTAGTAGGGGTGAATATTTTCGGCATTTTTGCAGAACGTCTCGCGAGGCACTTTTGTTTACATTTGCTGCGAAGTTGTTAAACGATACATTGACAGCCCCACAGTAGAGGACTCTTTGGCTGCGTTTTTGTGTTTGGCTGAGTACTGCAACTTTTAAAAAAGCGTTGGAAAGGCGATCTTATAGTCTGCTCGTTAAATAATTCTATTTTTAAATTTTTACATCATACACAGAATTATGCTGAGAATAAAGACCATAAAGTGAACTCAGTTTGTTGATGTTCTCCATAAGTTTTCAAAGGTTAAATGAATATCCAATTTCAGCACGTGAATCGGAACTCAATTTATTTTCTAGTCGGGCTTCTCCGTCCCTTTTGTTTGTCGATGTGTGCTTATCATGTGGTTCCGCAGACCGGCATATTGTTTAAAATTTTCAAGGCACACTTTGCAGCTATATCTATAAATATCCTCGTGGATGTAGGAATGTGTTTTCAAGTTGCTTTTCTTGATAAACTCTTTACCACAATGTTCGCAGCTATAAACCCGTGACACTTTGCCGACCAAAACGTGATTGGGATGCTCCTTGCTTTGGTGAACCACCAAATCTACCTTTTTATAAAACACAACGTTGCATACCGCACAGCTCATTTGTTTGCCATTTTTATGCACATTATGCATGTGCCGCAACATTGGTGCCTTGGTAGCAAATTTACGGTCACAAACTGAACATGCAAACAGTTTTTCTCCCCCATGCAATCGTTTGTGTACGCGTAAACTGTTCTCAAAGCGAAATCGCTTGCCACAGTCACACTGGAACGGCCACTCGTCGCTGTGAAGCAAGCGGTGACTTCGCAGAGCACTCGGAAATCGAAACGTAGACGTGCATTGATCACATTTGAAGGGTTTGTCGTCATCGTGGTGTTTCATGTGCACTTTAAAATCTTGCACATATTTGAACCTCTTCGTGCACAGTTTGCAAACTATCAGCTCGTTTTGGTGTTGCATCCGGATATGCTGCTCCAGGTAACAGCGATATCCAAAGGATCTTTCACACTTGTCACAAGGGAAGCGCTGAGAGTGGTGCCGGTTTGCACGATGGACAGCGAGTGTAGTGGCAGAAGCGTACCGTTTTCCGCACATCTCACAAATTAAAGGCTGCAAATAAATGTACAATAATTTAAAACAGTCAATGAAGAGCTAATTCTTAGTACAATGCATATCAACTTGATTACCTCTTGTTCAGTTTTCGGTTTGCGGCGAGTCTTATCCCGTTGATTGGTTAGAGGTTCTGAGGTGGTGGGGAGTGTTGAAGATGGGCTGTCGTGTGACCTATCGAGCAACTTTTCCGATACATCGTTATCACGTCCACTTAATGTCTCGTTCGTTGCGAATGCACTTTCAAAATGCTTCTGAAATACAATATGAAATATAAATGTGATTGAAACAGCGTACCGGATCCTAATATTTTTTCTTACCATAGCAGCATTTTTTTCATCGTCCATTATTCCCAACTCACAGACTGTGGTTGTTTCTTCAGTTGTCACAGACGCATCCGTAAGGTTTCTAACATTTTGCTTCCTGGACACTGATAGCTCATCATCGTAAAAATTGGTCCCAATGTGGTCAGTATCGAGAACTGTCGAGTGGGTCAGAGATCCCTTGATCGAGCCGTTTTTGATCCCCGCGCCATCGGTGTAAGTCGTCGATTCACGGTGCTTTGGTTTTGGAACACCTTTACGATTCCAACCTTGCTTTGGCTGTGCTATTTTCAATTGTTCTAAACCCAGTTGTTGCCAGTGGACGCGGCGTTTGTGGTTTGTTAGAAACATCTGTTTGTTGAAACTGTGGCAACAAATATCGCACTGAAAGGCTCGTCCGCGCAATCTATCATGCGATTTAAGATCGGCTTTCTGCTTAAAGCTGCGATTGCAGAATGCACATTGAAATGGGGTACTTTCTTTCACATGACCTTTACGGTGCCTTAGCATTGCGTAAACACTGGAAAACACAGTGTCGCACTCGGGACAAACGCGTTTCTCGTGATTCTGAAGATGCAACTTTAAGCTTTTCAAGTACTTGTAAGTAATTCCACAGATGTTGCAAACGTGCGATCGAGTCGCGCTGTGAACCTGTTTGATGTGTTGCTTAACAATAGAGTTTGTTGCAAAAATCTTTGAGCATTCCGAACACTTTACTCCCATCTTGGTGTGCCGGAAAACATGGCAATTCAGGGCGGTCTGTCCGCGGAAAGCCAGTGGACAGTGTGGGCATTTATATGGTGTTTCGCCGGTATGCATTCGCAGGTGACATTTTAGTGTGCCTTTATGAAGAAAGCGGCGACCACAGATCTCGCATTCGAACTGTTTGACACCGAAATGGATCTTTTCGTGCTGTCGGAGCATTGCGTGAAACTTAAATGTTTTGCCACAGAATTTGCATATGGCGAGCGCCTTGTTCAATTCCAGCTTGCCTGCGGCCTATCAAATAGAACAAATTCAATTGAATGGGCTTTCCCTCAAAATATGTTTTCTGGCATTACCTCCGCAAATGTTTGCGACTTTTCCAGGCAAGTGTGATCTATTTCTTCCATTTCAAACAAAATTATTTAGCAACGTGAAACACAAAACACAACAGATTGCACTTTTTTGTTTACATCCTGTCATTCTGTCATCTGTTCCCTCTCGATCGTCGATGAAATTGAATAATAACCACAAGCTGTCACTATTTGTTTGCGCTCGCAAACACAGGTTTGCTTCTGCTGCAGGTCAGCTCCTTTTCGATTCGAGAATACCTGTTCGAAGCGCAGTTTTGTGAAATTTCGCCAATATTACATCGGCTAAAGCTTGTGGAATCGTTGGGCAAACGAAAATGGAAAAGGAAAACAAACTTGCGGCCCCAGAGAGTGGAAGGAAAACGTCCCGAGGAGATCTGCAATCCCTACCAACGCGCCAATACTTGGACCAGACGGTGAATCCCATCTTGCTGCAAGGTTTAAAGTTATTGGCAAAAGAGCGCCCCCCCGAGCCGCTACAATATTTGGCAAACTTTCTACTGAAGAACAGAAACCGTGTCGACGACTGTAATGGAGGGAACACAGAAGATACGCAGTAATAAAGCCAATTATTCGACTACTTAATTTAGTTATTTATTTATGTAGAGCAAATGTCAAAGCGGAAAGGATGAGGAAAATCGACCAAGCTACGTTAAACGACGAAATGGGAACCGTCAAAAGATGGAACGTCAAGGCAAACTGTCAGTCACGGCTGTGGAAAAATATTAATTTTTACCTTGCCTGGTGGTGTGCCGAGTTTTCGCCAAAAATTAGCCCGTTTCACTTGTTTTGCTGCAATGGCCGAACTGTTAATCGATCCAAACATTCGGGGGTGGGTTTTCCTGCCAATCGTAGTCATCACGTTCCTCGTGGGAATCATCAGACACTATTTCTCGATACTGATATCGTCGCAGAAGAAGGTAGAAGTGACACAGATTCAGGACAGTCAGGCCATGATTCGTGCGCGATTGTTGCGGGAAAATGGAAAATATCTTACTCAACAATCCTTCGCCATGCGTCGGCACTATTTCAATAACGAAGAAACGGGATACTTTAAAACGCAAAAGCGTGCTCCACCCAGCCCAAATTCTACGGCCATGCTATCAGACTTGGTGAAAGGAAACTTTATCAATGTACTCCCGATGATTGTTATTGGTGGTTGGATCAATTGGATGTTCTCCGGATTCGTGACCACCAAAGTGCCATTTCCTCTGACGCTGCGCTTCAAGCCTATGTTGCAAAGGGGCATCGAACTGGCGTCTCTGGATGCTGCCTGGGTATCGTCCGCTTCCTGGTATTTCCTAAACGTGTTTGGGTTGCGAAGTATCTACACTCTGGTGCTGGGCGAAAACAATGGTACGGCTCCGTGCGAACTTTTTGCGTTACTTTGAATGATGATTATTTTGTAATACTTTTTAGCTGCCGACCAAACGCAATCCATGCAAGATCAAATGTCTGGTGCTGCCGTAGCGATGCCGCAAGATCCGAAAGCTGCTTTCAAGGCGGAATGGGAAGCACTGCAAATCACGGAATATCAGAATGCCCTTGCAAATGTCGAAACAGAGTTGCTAACGGGCACTGGGATACCACTAATGGGAGATCAACATGCAGCGGGCCAAAATTCCTTGTTCAGCCCCACAAACCGGGCGGAGGATGGACTGCCGCTTAGGAATTAGGTGTAATTCAACGGTTTTTAGAGAATTGTATGGTATGTTTGTTATGCGTTTTAGATAAAACAAAAAAGCAAAACTTCTACCGATCTCGTTTCCCTAACTGACCTTGTGTTTATCGTAGCAGTCTAGGAGTCAAAGGACTCTTCACTAACGAAAAGTAAATAAATGATGTTAGGATGAAACGGTTAACATAACTTCTTATTTATGCCACCCATAAGAACGATGGGGCCGTGGTACGATGAACTGTAGATTTTGTGTTTAGGATGATGCGAAGCCTTTCGCATTGCAGTACCCCACACTTCTCACGCTAGAGCAAATAAAACAATTGCATAAAGCAGCTCGTCGTGTAATTTTTTCCCCTGGTTAAAAATGAGCCATGAACGTCCTCCAGCATAAAAGAGCACGTATCTGGTTTCGGATATCTTGAAAAGGTGGTACACAAAGGTGGTCAAATTATATTATATTTTTGATCGCACATCGCTGTCGCATTCATTACGTCCTACTAGCTTGTGTATAAAGATATTCTGTATGTAGCCGGAAACTTTCCTCTTCGCCTCAGTAGATCCTTCACAGTGATCTTCGTTTCTAGAACCGTGATATTTGTCGCCATCTGCGTTGCTAACCGTTCGGCATTCGCCAACACTGCGGCACGTTGGTAAAAGGTTTGAGTAATAGTCAATTTATTATCGCACGCTTAATTTCATCGATAGCATATGCCTATGGCTCAATCAGCAATTCACACAAAAAATCGCACTGTTCTCTGCGGCAGCATACAATTCATCATCTTTTTGTGCTCTCTAAATTGCAAGACATGAGTTTGGCGCGTTTACACAACCAATTGCCATTTGATTGCATGTGCAGGGCAATGATATTTTTGTTAGTGGCTTTTTTAACTTTACATAGAATTTAGTCACTTTTTATGCTCGAACAGCATAACACTCTGAGCAGCTCCAAACTTATTATTTGAAGTTTTCATTTCGTCCGTTCTCGTCTCCATAATTTGTTATAAGTTCACGCTTCCCGCTTTAACTAACTTATTGCTCGATAAAAGATATTATTCTTTGATATAGCTTGCATAGCAACTAGAAACTGGGAGTAAAGTGTAGGTGAAAAGTATATAACAGTACCATGTACGGTTTCCAAAAAGAAAGGAGCAAGAAGCATCCTGGAATGAAATAAAAGTCCGTTTTTCAATTTTCAACGATGCTGCAGCCACAATGATCGTACAAATATTTGCAAGCGAGAAACAGTGCTTAGTTCTAAACATGAAAATGACCAAATAGATTGTTTACGTCCAAAGATAACTGATGTGTTGGGGAACACGTGTCCTTTATGATATCAAAAAAAGGATCGATTGTGTTGCCCAATCACAATTTTGGCCAATTGATTTCTTATATTCTGTTAAAACGAAAACCACCCTAGCTGGTTCAGAATGCTTAAGCAACGCCGTACACTTTGCGGTTACAAGTTACTTATCAAAGTAAAACTCTTTACTACGCTGTATTTTATTTTGTGGCATATGCCATACTACTGCATTTTCGTTTAGTAAATGTGAAATTCCACCTTCAGCCCACTGTGATTCCTTTTTTCATTACACCCTTTATCAAATTGTACAGAACATTTGTTTGCTATTCTACATTCCGTCTCTGCGTATGTAATGTTGAATGATTTATGATCATAGACCATAAATCCTGAAAACTATCCGTCAAACGAATTCAAAAATGGAACCTTTCCAGCGATTTGTTTAAGTCGACCAAGTAATACTTCATGCTTTCGGCATTTTATTGAGCAATTTCCATATACGATAATGGAGACCCTCCATTTGGTTTAGAACGCGTACTAGCACACAATCAGTAGAAATAAAGTGTTAAGTCGTTTTTTCACCATTTAGTCTGAATCTTCATAAACATTTTGTGTTGCTGGCAGTGTACAATCAGAAGTTTTGTGGCCAGTGGATACTGTAAAAGTTAAAAACCCATATGGAAAAGGTCAACGACAAATAAAACCATTGCTTTGTGAAAACAAACTTACTTCGAAAAGTGATATTAGGACGATAATATTAACTTATTTCTTAATTTGTATCGTTTTTCATAACCTACAAACAGGGTTTTATCACTACATCGTCTCCAAATAAAGTTCCCGTTTTCATCTCTCATATTATCGCTTACATACGCACGCTATTCACTTCCATGTACAAACTTTGTTACGATCCATCACGCAGAACCCAGCATTGTACTAGATGCCAGTGCCTGGTGCAAGATCAGCTTTTTGTCCGTGAGTCGATTAAGGTATTCTTTGGAGAAAATGTTAATCTTCCCTCTGCCTTCGCCACTGTTTCTTGTCCGTTTAGCTTCGCTCAGTCTGTCTCTCTACACTGAGGTACTCTACTGTGAGATATACTTAAAGGTTTTAATGCCTAATCGGACTACACCCTACCACCTTAGAGATTCGCAGAAACTATAGTTTTGTGGATTTTCTTTTCATTTAAAAAATAATTTTAAATGCTTGGAAGGAGTATTCGATTTTACAACGTAAGCAAGGATAAAGAGTTTGTTGATCTTTGTAGATTTCGAGGTTAAAATACGATTTTAGTCAAAGTAACGATAACCCAACGATGCGCACTATTGCTTGCTGCATTTGCCTTCCCTCTGGGTGCCTCTGGGTGGTACTGGTTGTATCGTGTCGAATAATGGTAATACTTAAACTAAATCAACATCACTTTTAAACAGAAATGACCAGTCCAGCTCAAAGTGTTTTGGCTCGGTCCAACAGATCACTAATAAATTTCTGAAAATAGAATGACAGAAAGATTTTTTCAAGCTGTTTCATCCGGTATTGACAAGCGAACATGCCAAGAATATGAAAAGCAACCAACATACCGATATATCTTGAGGTGGTCGTTTGCATGTAGACAGTAGGCTCTGCAAGTTCGGTGGAAATAGAAAACATTAAATTTGGGTCATTATGTTCCTTATCTCTTATGCAATTGAAACAAAACAATTCTTACATAAAGATGTGATCGTCTTATGTCATCCGTGTCCATATCCAGAATTTCATCGATATCCACGTCAATGGCTTCCGTCTAATCCCGCAAATATTTCGAAAAGTACATGGAAAAAGAGATGGTATTAATTGAGCACCCGTGTACACTTTGGGCGTCCGTGACTTACTGGTGGATCGAACAATTTCTGCAGTTCATCGTATAGCCACATTTCTACGGCCAACCGTTTCCGTATAAGACTCATCTGGTGCGATCCATACTTGGCGGTCAAGAATTTTTCGCGACGCTCCTTAACCTCTCCTTTTTCAGTAAAATTCACCCGCAGTCCCGTGCGGCCCGGTGATCGTTCGCATTCATTCATCGTTTCAACTCCACACTGCATGATCCTCTCCGAAAAAAGCGTAGGAAGTTGTATTCTGTTATGTTTCCAATTGCTCGTGCTATGATACTACAACAGAAAGTGAGAGAAACACATATAGTTAATGATCGATTTTTACTAAACGGGGATTGATATTCATTCAATTTGAAGTATCATTATTGGCACATGTAGTGACTGTCTCGAAACGAAACTACTCTTTCCTCCAGTTCGATAGATTTCAAGTGCCAGTTCCTTTCCTGTGTGTTAAAATGCGCTGAAGATATTAAAATATCTTTTTAATTTTTCTTCAGAAAAAAAACCAACGACATGAGCAACCAGTACGCCAAGAGGCGAAAGAAAAGCTAGATCAGTGAATGAAATCAACAATGAAAATAACTTGTTTACCCAGCCGGCTGCAATCTATTTATACCGAACACTAGATGATTCTCCTAGTTTTGGGGGGTTGTATAGATAATAACAACGCATTGCTGAAAGTGATGACATGCTTCTGAAGATTTGTTGGTTTATCGCTAATGATGGTGATTCTCACATTCTGCTCCAATTCATCATTGTTAATGAATAATTCTGCGAGAATTACAATTGTTTCGTTGCCACTTGACCGTGTACATAGTTAGCTGGCACATAAACAATTGTAAAATAATTGAACTTTAAAAAACCGATACATAAAACGAGCTTTTTAAGCTGCACAATGGAGATCAACCGACGCGAGCATCCCAGCACAAAGATCGCTATATTTAACGCGCATTCCGTGATCACGGCGTCACTCATACAGTGTCAAGCTGAACTCGCAACGCGTCGAACGGAAAACTTCACAATACCACTAACCAGCCAACAGAGCAAAAATCCACGGCTTAAAATACTGAGCAGTAGGCTTTTGTAACTTTCTCTTCCTTTTTCGATCGACCGGGCTACACGAATAAAACAGCTCAAATAATGTAAGCCGTTGTGTAAGTTCTTTGATTAACTCGTCCCACCAGAAACACCAGACGGTTTTCCCACCTTTCTCTACTTTCACCGTTCACAGTTCTTCTGATGCAGCATCCACCACACAACAAATTAACCTGAAATGGCATTGAAGGATTCGTTCTATACTTGGCTAAGCTGTATGTGTTTTTAATTTTTATTTCTTTGTGCACATGTTTATCTTGAAGCACTGGAATACGGATTCTCTTTCGACAAATGTTGGTATTTTAAATTGGAATACATATTATTATCATTGAATCTGTTCCAGCCTCACTATTAAAGTGAACCCTAATTTGGCCACGAAACAGTTCCAGTGCACAGAAAAACATGTTGACCGCACAAATGGGCGTGGTTCGTCGTGTGCCATTTACTTATTTCTTTCTTATAAAATAAAGTGCAGCATTTTGCATTGCACAGAGCATGAACCGATTTAAAACACACTACACCCGGGGGGAGGCTTGCGAGAACCATAGCTTTCAATCGGTTCTGAACCGATTCACAGCAACCAGCCACCCGTTTTACGTGTGCCTTGCGACTTTGTGCCATCCGTTTTCGTCTTCCTCTCTTCTGCATTGAGGCGCATAACTTTAGAAAGGTTCCCATGGCATCTTGCCTTCGTTTCCCTTCAGCATTGTTTGTCCTGGGTAATAATACGTTGTTTCTTGGCCGAGTTTACGGCAAGGCACGGCTGAACAATGACTCGCACAAAGGGAATGTAAGTTTTCGCAAACACAAATGAGTCGAAAAGACGATAATTCCATGTACCATCCTCCAGCAAGCGAGCCGAGGGCAAAGAAAGGAATTCTCAGTTTTATGATTATGGTCGTTCACGAACTGGTTGCGAAGGCAGATTCTCTCACAAATAATAGAAAACTCACACCAAACAAAACACTAATCACATACACGAGCAGCCACCGTACGAGGCGGACAACGCGTAAGGTACTTTCTTTCTCTCTGTAGGGTGTTGTGCGTGGGGAGACGCTTAAATTCACATTTTGGCCACTAAGCAGTACCTTAAAGACGCTCAGTCGCTGTTTGATGGGGCGATACACTGCAAATGGTGCGGAGAGTGAAAGAGACGGCACCGCACCACAAACTGCAGAATGGGGTCGGAACGAGGCAAATCTGAGCCCAAACGTAACGTGCGCACTGCCGAACCCTTTCTCGCGAGCGCCACAAAGTAACTGAACAAACCGGCACCGCGAAGCGTATGGGGAGCCGGAGCACGGACCGACGGAGAGACTCCACCAACCACGAGAGCATAAAAGAAAGCGAGAGAAGCAGACAAAAGGGGGATACGCATTCATGGTGCTTCGGAGGAGCGCCTTCAAGGAAAAGCACATAAATGTGAGACATTTAAAGAGTACTTTAATACTTATGAGAACCTAACCCCCAGCAAATGAGGGGTGCTTTAGCACACAAGACTTATCATGTGATACTAAAAGCGAAAGAAATAAAGAGAGACCGGAGAGAGAGTGTGCGAACAACGGAGAGAGAAAGTTGGAAGAGGGTGGATTGGAGCATCGGAATAAGCGGAAAAAAGTTCCACGAAGAAATAGCGCAGAGGTGAGAGAGAGAAATGGAAAACAAAACGAGACAGGTTAGGAAAAACAAGTAAAAGTTTGCCAATCAAGCTATGCAAAAGTCCACGCAAACATAACTAGAATGCTAAACGATACGTGGCCAAAATGGCCACGAAAAGGACCCCACATTCTAGCAACAATTACGCGTCTAGCAATTATGATAAGACACCAACACACGTGTGTGCCGATGCGGTGCACACAGGCTATGCATGTGTCTGTGGCTATGCAACGGAGATCCGTGCGCCCTCACCATGGTGACGACACTTCGCCGTTCCGATTCAATGCTTCCTTCTACACGCTGCTGGTTGATCTTCTCTTGGCGTATTGCCGGTGGTTTGGACACCAATACCACCCGAGAAACGCTGATAAAGCAAGATTTTGCCTTGTTCTTATCGTTCCGAACGATATGTGCCTTTTATGCGAAGAGGTAAAACTTCAAATAAATACGGCAAAGTGAAGTGCGGCACTTGCTGTCTTGCGTCTGGGCGAAAAAAAACACTACGTTTGTTTCACCGCAGAAATGCTGTTTGAAGAAAAAAAGTTATCTACACTGACGTGCATCAGTCTGGAAAAGATCAAAATGAAAGGATATTGTGTCAGCGGTAGCAAAATAGGCATGACCGTCTTCCATGCTTCCATGATCGCGAGGAGTCCGCATGGGTTACGCGCGAAGCATACGCGTGCTAAGCACTTCTATTACGCAATGCTGCAATGTCGACAAAGCGCTGCTAAGAAAACAGTACACAGTTACACAGGTGAACTTAATGCAAAGTTCTAGTTTGATTCGGCCCAGTTCCATTGGACGAATCGAATTGAGTCGATTCAGCGGGGGAAACATTAGAACAAGGCATGACAATCAAATGTTGCAATTTGGTAAAAATTATTACATCCGTTGTTGGAGGTGTCGCATGTCTTGTTCAGCCACAACAACGGCTGAGCGAGCGAGGGTTGTGAGGCGGCTCAACCGAATCCACAGAAATGACGAAAGGCCGAAAGCGGCTAAATCTGAAAGCGTGCGTGCAAGAAGCACGGCCGCACGACGCAATGATGATGCAATCCCCGTCGATCAACAACAGCCTAGCGCAGCAAGAAGCAGAAATAAAAGATATACGGCCACTTAAAGAGTGCCCGAACCCCTGCACAGTATTGCACATTGTTACAGACACAGCGGGAGCTTCAAAAATCCTTGAACGCAGTGAAGATGGAATGGAGACGCGAAACGCTCGGTTGTGTTGCACATCCGATGGCGCCAATAGACAACTGTTCGAAAGCGCCCATTAGTAAGATTTCAATCGCCCCAACACCACTTTCAATACCTGGCGACCTTCTTTTGTTTGCATCGCGCAATCAGAACGCGAGGACATAGCGCCAATCGCGCAAAGGGGTGAAGAGGAAAGATTTGTTTTTAAGAAACTGTTCCAAAGGTACATGTGCGAGAAGAAGTGGTGCCTTATCATTCCTGTTTGAGTCACTGTGGCATTGCTGACACAGTGTCTAACCGATTAATGAGGAATAATCCTGGATTAGTTGCTTCTGCTTATTCCCTTTCCGTGTCGCATGTCTTGCAAAAGTGTTCACTTCAATGTATTTTCATTCTTTATTCTTTCATTCATTCTTTCATTCTTTACTCAATTGCTGTAAATATCACAAAGCAGTAGGATTATTATGCCATTACATTTTCGTCGGACCCTAGCGTAAGCCATGTGCGCTATCGGTTATCGGTCGTATCGAATATGAGTAAACTCAGTTCTTGTCTGATTAGGACTCTAATAATGCCACCACCAATGACGAGGTTTAAAATTGGTCTAGCGAACTCATTCAAGGGCCCCGCCTTTGCCAGCTGTTTTTTGCCAATGTGACCACCATTCAAAGAAGTTAAGAAGCTTCTGGGGCAAACTCATTGCAAGAAGAATGAAAGAATATTCTCGTTCTGTTTCTATTTCGTCTTCAGCCGGTCGTTTTTTCAACATTGTATTGGTTACTGAACTATTGTATCTACACGGAGTTCTGCCCGATATGCTGAGGGACACGCATGCGCCTTCCAAAAGATACAAGCAAATGACCAAATGCAAACTTTTCCCTATCCCAATAAGAGACAGTCCGAAACAGTGGATCGCATTGCTTTGGTAAAGTCCGCACTTGAAAGCGATTTGTGAAGTTTTTGCAAAAGTTTGTTTGGGAAAGGTAAATGGTTTTAATGGTTTTAAGATTTGAACAGACTTTACTCATCAATCGTGGGCCGCAAAGCTAGAGGCAAAGAGAAGAGCCACTCAATAAGCGTGTGTTATTGATTTTTGTTCCCATAACGGTGTCCATCGCGTTCAGGTGCAGAAGCTAGGACACTGCAAGTATTATTCGCAACTTACGCATTTAGAACCAATCGATAATAACCTTCGAGAGTGAAACGAAAACGCAGTGTGTCGCCGAGGTTGACATTGCCCTAAGGAATTATACCTTAGCATACTTATCGCCGAGAGCTGCATAGCGAGGACTAAATTTCCATATGTCTGTTGGAACAGAAACTGCTTCCACTCCACAAATAAACGGCTTGCCAGTATATTGAGTGTAAAGGAACAGTGAAGTGAATTGTCAAGAAACATTCGTTCCGGGTTTGCCCTATTGTAGATACGCATTAAAAAAACTGTCAATGAAGAAAATGTGGAAAATGGCGAGAATGGCCAGTACCGCTACTTGGCTGGTCTTAATCCTGCTTTTGGCTGCCGCCACACTTCCGTGCCATAGCTCGGTGGCCTTGCCGGAAGGAACGTTCCCGATCGCCAAGCGAATGAACATTGAAACATGTTTGGGTAAGTAGTTTAGGCACAGTTTGTGTAAAGTTCGTAATATAACATGCTTTTTGGTTGCCCATACAGTGCGGTTTGACGAGCACCTGAATACCATTATCCGCACAGAGGAATCACGCTCCATGGGGGCTCGGTTTGTTGACGATGCCGATCTTAATTCTCGCGAGCAATGTTTGCGGCTGTGCTGCGAAACTGAAAATTGTGATGTGTTCGTGTTTGAAGAAAAGGTGAGAAAATGTGGTACTAAATTTCGTCGGCGATGCGTAAAATATCCAGCCTCTAATGCTTTCAAGTGAATGAAGTCTTAAGCAGTTTCTCGGGTCACCCTAGAGTTTCGGGCACAAGTTCTTGGCAGAATGAATCTTGGGACCCGATCAACGCGATGTAGTATCCGACATCCTGCATTTAATCAAGTCAGAGCAGTTTATGCGTTCAGCTATTATGTGTAAATATGTTGAAGCGCAGAAACCGAAAAAAACAAGCGTTAACACCTTTCTTAGCAATGGAGTGTTCCCGTTAAAGGGGAGCAGAGAAAGCCCCACAACCGTTGGCTTCATTGTTGTTGCTTATTGTGGCTTTTTTATAATTTTCCCACGATTTTCCTCAGAGCCCCGGAACGTGTTTCCTCTTCCAATGTGGCCCCCCGGAGAACTTCCGCTGTAAGTTTACACGACACTCCAACTATACCAGCGCTGTCCTATCAATCCCCACGCCCCCAATCGAGCAACGTCCTCCCCCGCTGGCCGCTCAAATACAATCGTTAGCGCAACCCGATCCCAGCAAGCTTCTATCTCAGCACGAAATGGAACTGGTCAGTTTGAAGCAGGGCGCAATAGGAACTAACAGTAAACGCAGGCTGAATTCCGGTCTAACCACCACCACACCGACACCGTTACCTCCGCTGGGAGTGCGCCTTGGAGACATCGTTCCGACTGCCACCCCGACAGCACCGCAACAGAGAAAGACGCAGTGTGGTCACTTTGAATTCTCCTGCCACTCGGGAGAATGTATAGCGGTGTACAACGTTTGCGATGGCATTCCGCAGTGCGAAGACGGGAGCGACGAGGGAGCGGACTGTCCGCAGAAAAATTCGGCGTCCATCGTTTCATCCGTATCCTCTGCATCTTCCGGCGGTGGCTACCTCAGTCAGCCCGGTATGCAGATAGGCGGCGCAAACCCCATTCGAGCTGTCGGGGGCTCGAAACCGCTGCTTTCGATTGATTCAGACCGATCGCGAATGTACCAGCAGATGGATTTTCCACCGCCGCCACCGAACCGATTCGTGATCGAGTCCGATCAGCAACAACCGAAGGCGTCGGGGCACCGCAACCGCGAAGATCCTATGACTGCCCCCAAACCGTGGCCCCGTCCAGGCTTTAACGAGTTCCTGTATGCAGGTACGTACGAAATGCGTGTGTCCACTGCAGACAGGCGGGACTCTAGTGTTTTTCTTCGTTAGATACTCCCAATAGTCACATCTTCAGCCACAAGGGAGGGCTTCATCTGTCCGCGATGCCATCCGCCCAACAGTACCAAGAGTCGGCCCCAGAATCGAGCTATCTTCCTGCGTCGCCGATCGACCTGGGTGGTGCCGGTTCGGTCAATGGAAACCAATTGTATCTCTCGGTGCGAGGTGACTCATATCCAGATCTGGCACAGAAACAAGCTTTGCAACAGCAATCAGTTTCGTCGCAGGCTCAGTGGATGGGCGGCAACGGCTTACGGCCAGATTGGGCCCAACAACCGCAACCAGTGTCGCCACAACTGCCGCAAGAGCAGTACATCCAACCTCCGCTACAGCAGCGTCCTGCTCCCGTCCCGGTACAGCGCCAAGAGGCCTCCACTCTAAATCAACCACCAACACAACACCAATCGCCACCGAAATGGCCGATAGCATCGCAGCAGGGTGCAACCCCGCCAGTTCCGACATTTCCTAGCGTCGTTTCCGGTGTCAATTCAGCAACAGATCGGCATCTGGCGTCGAGTAATGTTGATGGACCGGAAAGGCCAAACCAACCGATGGGTGGCGACAGCTCAAAGCAGCAAAAATCATTCGCCGGGAAATCGACTGTCGGTGACGCTGGCGTGGAGTACGACGAAGAGGGATTCGAAGAAACGTATCCTGAAACAACGAACGGTGCTGCGTTGGAGGCAGACGAAACACCGACACAAACAGACCCACCGAAGAAGAAGGTCCACAAGCACCACAAACACGATCACCAGCCAACGGGACCTCAAAGTTCCGATGGCACGAACGAAGCATCGGGGCCACACGGATCGGGAGGAGGGAAGAAGAAGAAAAAACTGAAAACAATTAAAAAGGATAAAGTTTTGACCGTTGAATCGGAATCCGCGGGAGCGGCCTCTCCGATCGTACATGAACATTTCAAAGCATTACACCAAGATTTGGAAATAGAATTTGCCGACCACGACGGGTATGCAGATCGGCCAGGAGGGGCTATGCTCTCGCTCACCCTCGGTGTACTACTTACTGCTGCCATGGGCATTCTACTGAGCTGCCGGATGCGCGTGGCCCGTCGCAGAGTGCGTCGTCCCGGTAAATCTTCTTACGCGCACGATGCTGATTTCCTTGTCAACGGAATGTATCTATAATTTAGCTCATGAGTGAGGGTTTGCCCGTGATATTTTTTTTTCATTGAACAAATTAGTTCCACATCATATCTTAGTGACAACATTTCATCCGTGAAGCAGGGGAAAGAACTGGCCAGAACACACAAGAATGTGAACAATAAAACATGTACCAAAAACTACTACCCACATCGTGGTGTAATTGCTTTGGGCTTTGCCTTTAGACTTTAATATGTTATTTCTGTTCAATCGGCATGAAACGATCGATCGAATCAATGATATTCAAAACAAAATTCACTGGAACGAACCACGGATTGGTCGAGATTTTTGACAGCTACGCGCGCGTGAGTCGATGAACGATAGAAAGTGGGATACAAACAATCGATGAAAAGCTTACCAACACACTTGCGGTTGGTTGCGTTTCACGACTTCCACACCACGAACATGATACGGCCAGCGCGAAGATGTGATTACTATTACGCCTCCCAAAAGGTTCAAATTGGTCCGGTTCCAGTGGAAAAACCGTGCGTGTTTGGAAGATCCTTGGTGATCCACCCACTCACTCCCAGGGAAACAACAACCTGCTGTTTCTGCGCCGTTGCTGTTTTTTTCATTCGCGCTAAACCACGCTCTCGTGCGTGCGTGCATGCGTACGAGTGAAAGTGTCGAAATATCAAGAATTAAGGCGAACGTCTCATCGCCTTGGCGGTCGTGTTCCCACCGCCGTAAAACCGCGCCTCAGTGTCTGGCCCAGTGTCTCTAGTCGTTCCACAGGTGAGCCACGGTGTTTCTTTACATCAGAATGGGCCTTGTTTCGTGACATCACCGCAAAGCAGTTAAAGGAGTTGGGCTTGCGTTTTGAGTCATCATTTATTTCTGTTTGTGCAAAGATGCAGCGTCTGCTTTAATTTACGAATGTGATCGCAGCAAATGGCTGAAGGAGAAAACTGTAAACTCTGCCACACAGTGTTTGAATTGAAAATGTGACCGCAGTGGGTGGTAGCGTGGTCGTTCGCTTTATACGGCCTCTATTATTAAATTAAGGTCATTTTGGAGGAAGCTTGTCGCACACTTATGAATGTATTATCAACTGGTTGCTAAATAGCGGTAGCTACAGCAATCGGCCATCGGCACTCCTTCAAGGTTAAATTTCGGCGGGTCCTATCACATGCTCGTCAATAACGGAAAGAAAAGGAAAAAATACAGTTTTTACCTTACCAATGCCTTTTCTTCGTTCGTGCAAGGGCCAGTGTGATGGTTCGCCACACACCCCCTTTCTAGTTTCACTTTCCTTTCCATTGCTTATCGATTTTACCGAACAAGGGAAGGGTGGAGATGGAATTTACCGTAAATACTAATCGAAACCGCGCGGCAAACACTGTTTCTACCGTTGATTGTCTTCTACTTTTCGTTTCGCCCTAGCCTGGAAAACGGATAACGGGCCACATTTATCCCCAACAATATAGCCTTAAAGTATTCAAATAACCGGTCATCGAACGAACCACAATGTCCGAATTCACGCAAACCGCAACGGTCACGCAGCAGCAAACCGTAGTGCAGCCGTATGTACGCTATGATCCGGGGTACATTCGCACGATACCGGGCATCGTGAAAATCGTGTGCATCGTGCTGAATCTCATCGGTTTCATCTGCATCGAGTTCTCGTACTTCAGCTTTCGGCCGCAAGGCTCCTTCTTCAACACGGTGGCCATGCTCGGCTTTTGGTTCAGCGGAATCATGCTCGTGTTTTATCTGTTCCATGTTTGTGAAAAGTTTCACAAAATCCCGTGGCTAAAAATAGAGCTGTACTTTTGTGCGGCCTGGGCGGCTCTGTACATGCTGGCCTCCTCGATCGCTGCCGCCACCAGTATCGAGGCGTTTCAGGCCGCTGCGGTAAGTGGGGGGTATGGCTGGGGTCTGGCCTGGGTGCTATGAAGTTCAATTAAAAATTGTTCCCGTTTCTTCCTCGTGTTCTAGTTCTTCGGCTATTGTGCCATGATTGGGTATGGTTTTGATGCTTTCCTCAAGTTTAAAAGCGTCCGCGCCGGTGAGATTGCCCAAGGATCCCGAACCGTCCAGGTGCAGCAACAGCAGCAAACAGTCTCAACGCTTACTGCGTGAAAAGTTGGAAACGCCGGCCGAGGATGAACATATGATGTGACCAGTTTTCTCTCACAGTATCTGCGCCATAGCCGAACAAGATATTTGTTGAACTTAACGTTTGTGCGGTAACATGTTTCGTTTGATTTTTGCTATGTTCTAAGCACGTTCGCCCGACAACAACGAATCGAAAACCACCCCACTTGTGAAAGCACAGAAGCCTTAAACGTAATCTTATACTATTCAACACATGTCCACTGATCTGATAATCTGTTAGCGAATCTACAATCCCACACTTTGTGGAATATCGGAAAGTTTACGGAACTCACTAAAATACGAGAAAGAATAAGAATATATTCACGTAGGAAACGTTAGCTTTAGATGTGCACTTGTGCAAGGCGGATTTCTCTGTAACGCAATACTGCGTTGCACATTTTTTCAGAAATAAACGATATACACGCAACCCATGGAACTGTCACAGCCAGAAAAGGGGATTCTTTTAGAGTAACTTTATTTATTCAATAAACAAGGAATGGTTCAATCTAACTGCTTCGTTTCGGTTCAATCTAAATGGTAATTACAAACAGTGCACAAATTTGGATTGTCAAGCTCTCGAGGCTTGTTTACCACCTGCGAACTCAATCCTACAGTATATGTATCCTTGTTTCGCTGGCCTTGGTTGCTTTGCTGCGAGATCAGCTGTCACAAACTTGGCATGTTTTGATTTGGCCTTTGACCATGAATCTTCTGTAATTTTACTTACGTCGTAGCCAAGCGTAATTGCGCGGGTGCAATAAGAGGCGCAAAATGTACATTTTGCTCCAAAAATGGTACTCTCCGATGCGGTCGAGCGGCATTTGGACAAATGTTTCATTGCGCCCTTTTTCTCTGTGCTCTTTTCGCTAATAACATCCCTGCAGTACGAGTCTCTGTGTAGTGCGGCCTGGTGGTGCGTTGCTAATGCATCGATTGATTAGTTCCTCCGAAGTGGCCACGGCGCTGCGGCCGTTCTACTTTGCCGTTCACCCGGATCTTTTCGGGCGCTATCCTCAGCAGCAACAGGTTAACGAGGACTCACTTAAACAGCTAAGTGCCCACCTGGAATCACTGCTCAGCCAACGGCGCGTGCTTCCATCAACACCACGAACGCTGCCGTTTTACATCCGCACATCAAATGAACCGCAGGATCGAGGCACATTCCATTTGATCAAAGTGCCCCTTGAGCGCACCATCGACGCGAAAGTGGTGCTCCGTCGAATACTGGAATCATGCAATTTATCCACGGATTTCGTTGACAAAATGCAGACCACGAATGCGGCGGCCTCGACACAGACTAGGGCTACATTCGATGAATTCCAGCAACGGCAACAGCAATCTTTTTACTACAGAAAACGGTCCGAGTACAACTTCGGCAAGGAGCGTGGAACCGACGACGAGAACGAATCTCCGTTCGAGCAGGAATTCGATATGTTTCAGTTTAGGATAAAAAAAGTACGGGAAAACGAAACGCTCAAGTGAGTTCCCATTTACCGTGTCACAGTCTCTTCTGGGCGGCCTATCCGCAATGAACCGCGTATGCATCCTTCACACAGAAAGTGGCTTCGAACGAACGTTGTCACGGCGGCGGTTCGTACGAAAGCTGTTCAGGAGCTGCAGGAAGAAGTAGAGAAATTGAAGGAGGGCGTTACCAAAAAACTGCAGCTGCGCGAGATAATCTACGACTGTGGATGGAACGTGGAGCACTTTCGGGGTTGCTTGAAAAGTCTTGAAAAGCTAGCAGAGCTCCACCCAGGAGCCATGGATGGGTTGAAAGATCGCACTCTTGTGTTTGCGGCCTTCACTGGCGTCAGTCTTGAGGGCCATGTGATGCTATTTACGGGAGACGTACAATGGAATTGGCTAGAAGTATGTTTCGCCACGAAAACCTAGTGCAGAAAAAGTCTAACGTATGTCTGCTTTTCCGTTTTTAGTTAATCAAAACCATCGACAAACACGATAGCTACTTGAGTAAACTTCCAGCTTACGAGTACGCGCTGTCCCAGGTGTTGCGCAACATCCGTATCGGTCGGCGGAAGTTTATGCCGAAAGCGCAAGCTATGGCGTACGCATCCCACTTGCGCCGGATTACGACCACGTTGCTCGATTACTTGAGCAAATCAAAGTTCCCCAAGGTGTGGCCAGAAACGTTGTCTCAGTATGAGCTTGTGGTCGAGTCAGAAGCGGGGCCATTGATGGTAAGCCCGACTGGACAATTGATCGTTCCAGCCACCTGCCCGGGCTCGTTATTGGTGGATTTCCTATCCACCCATTTGGCAGAAGCACTGGAAAAACAAAGCTCGTACGACCGGCAAAAGCACATCGAGCGAGATCTGCACGCGCGCTGCTTGGCGCAGTTTCGATTGCTTTCGCTGGCTAAAGATGACTCTGTAACCCCGGATCGCATGATTGAATGTCTCGAAAAGCTATTGGCGAAGGGAACGGTCGCCGAGCTGGAGTTGGCCGAGTTAAATCTCAACATCACGACGTATTACTCCGTGCTGGCAGACGGTACGGTTTGTATACCCTGGGATTGGAAGCACTAGTTTTTTCACAAACCCCGTGTGGGGGGCTTCGTAATGTTGGTCAATTATTTGAGACCGTCTGTGCCATTGTTATCACTTTTGAGATTCGATTCATGCGTTGCTTTCAAGAAACCGGTGTGTGGCCTGTAGAAATGTTGTAACGTGTGAAGCAGGACAATAAAATGGGGTAACCAAACGGACAAATGAAAACACATGTTCGCCCGATTACACTCGAGGAATATTTTTAATCAACATTTGGTTCAGATGTTCAATTACTCTAGTAGTTGGTCCGATGAATACACCCGATCGGTGGATTCCGGATTAGGTGGTTCGTACAGCGGGGACAAGGCTTTACCTCGATGATTGAACGTATAGAAAGACGGTATATTGGAGAGGGTTTCCCACGACTTTGCCTGCAAATCGACAGCTGCACGGATCTCCTTAAAATCGCCGACCACCTGCAGAATGTTGTAGATTATGTACAGCAAGCTAACGATGGCTTGGGCGATTATCTATCAAGCATTGAAAATAGATAAATGCATGTTAAACTGGTAGGAAAGTAATATGCTGGTATACATCACCTACATCAATCGGAAGCTGGGAAAATTCTTGTTCAGTAATTCGAAGGTAGGAGCGATCTGTAAAGATTAAAAAGTATTTGTGAAAACCTGAACGAAGGGCTGTAACGTGCTTTTGCTAACGTTGGGCCGCAGAGTATGCTGCGTGTAGCAGCGATAAAAATCCGAGAACAATCTGGAGCTTATTGAAAAGAGCCATGATAAAAGTGAGCGACTGCGAAACAGAAGTTGAATGAAAATAGGTTCTTAATGTTTACTCGTGCAACAGAAATTTGACATCTGGTTTTGACAGCGCGTTGAAATTGTGATCTTGCAAGGTTTTATGAATGTCGACTCATGAGCATGAGAAATTCACAGTTGTTGAAAATTTTAACAATCGAAACCATTTCATTACGTAGCTAAAATTAGAAACGTAACCAATTTTGGATTTCAATCACTTAAATGCCAATGTATAGGAATCTTGGAAAACTACTTCCAAGCGACTGCAAACATCGAAAGTCGACAATGTCGATTGATAAAGCTGTGGAAAAGCGAGCGAGACAACCATATCTGGGAGGCCACACGAAGCGTAAAAACTAGCTTCAAATTAATGTGTAATGCCAAACTGCTTACGCCTCGCCCAAAACATATACGTTTTGAAAGAAGCGCAGCAGTTTGGCATTAATCTGAAGTGCCAAAAACATTACGTTACGCATCGTCTGTCCCCGCAGATTGATTTTTTGGCGAAATTGAAGCTGAAAACTTGAACGACATTTGTCCTCACGTCGACTGCTAACGCAAGGGTGATCGACAATGTCGACAAAGCTGTGGAAAAGCGAGACAACCATATACGCTGCTCGATTTGTCGACGTGAAGTGGCAACGGTAGCAACGATGTCGTTCACTTTTCATTAATCATACGATTGTTGGCATCGAATCGAGAAGCAAACTAAGAGGAGTTGCAAGTGTAATTTTCAGCGAAAACTAACCGAAAGTGAATTAGCAGAATCATCAAGGTATGTTCAATGTCTCACCCAGCACGAGGATAATCCATAGGAAGGGCGTAAAATATCGTGGTTTGCTTAACAGTGGTACGCTTGAGGTGAAAACGACGCATGCAAATTTCGGAACACGTTTTGTCCAAATGGACGACTTTTGTAATGGCAGTCGTCAACGCTCACCTAATGTGCTTTCTTGGAGGCAGAAGCTTTGTTTCGGCGCCTTAAAAGGCAATTTTTGAACCTAAAGCTAGTCAGAATACTTATCTAAACCGATGCGCATCGGAAACATTTGCCACCATATTAAGAAATGTACTTTTGTACCCGCGAGAAAGTTTCACTACCCGCGAGATTGCCACAATGGTGGACGAGGATGGCGAAGCATCGTGGCTCTTCCGCTACGTTTGTCTAACTTGCGCCCTTCTATGCTTGTTCACATATTTGGACTTAATATTGAATTAGTTTTCAAGCTTTTGTTTCTTACACCCTTTATGCGTGTCATGTAATCATCCCATAGATGCGAAGAGGACTGTAGGAATAAGCAGCTTGTCAGCTGTAAGAACACCTAACGACGGAGCGAGATAGGATGCGTGGCTAATATAGGGCTAGTGTTGAAAGAATCGGACACTGATAAGCTCCTTCGCGAAGTCGTTTGCTTTAGTTATTTTGAATTGCATAGTTTTTAATAGTGATTGGTCGTCACCACCCAAATCCGACTACCAGCATTTCGGGAACAAGGACAAAAGTTTTGGGGAAGCACAACCCAGCGATGGCTTCAGCATCCATTTTGACTGGCAGATTTGGTACCATAACCTCACATTGTCCATGCTGAAGTGTAGTGTTAAAACTAAATTTTGTGCTTGCTACATTTGTTGGTTGTTATATACTGGTAATTTTTGACACAAGTAAAAAAAAGCAAGAAACTTTATTTAATTTTACGGTTGGAAACAGCAACCATTTATTCGTTCCTTTGCTAAAATGTGAGGTTGAAGAAACGCTCACTAACACAGCCACTGACGAATGTCTGAGTATGGGTGCAAGCAATTCGCATTGTGATTCGGTGAAATTTCCCCGTTGAAAAGTGGGAAAAGTTCGACGCCTGTTCAAGTATGCTTAAATAGAGTCGTGAATTCTAATTTTCCAACGTTTGTCAAACTGTTTTGAAAATGGGAGCGCAAAAGTGAAAGCACATTTATTAATGAGCGATGAGCGAGCAAAAAATCGCATTCAGCGTGCCACATGGCCGAAAACAATGATTGATGAAGAATTACACGTTTTTGTGTAGAATTGTGTGTCTGTCTAGTTTTCGCAATCACACAAATTCTGTCCGATTTGATCTGAGGTTTTTTTTCTACCTTAGTTATCATTCTGTCACATTCATTTTTATGATGTTGTTTAAGAAAGCATATGATGTTTAATATTTACAACGGTTTTTCATTTTGTTTCAGCGATTAATTCAACCCCAATTTAGCCCATTCTAAATAAGAAAACTCACGACGCAGTCAGGATATCAACATCAGAGCTACTGTACCACACGACCGCTGATAGCGAGCGTGCGTGTGTATGTGCGAAAAATTGCGCGAAGATCCTTAAAAACCGTAAAAGAGCGTGACACGTGACACGGTTGAAATAAAATAGGTTACCCCCGGGTATTTGCCGGTCGGCCTTGAGCGCGCGACTTTGTGGTGTTGTTCGTGGAGCTTGTGAAAGCTTGAATGGTAGCAGAGTGATTGTGCATTTTTGCATCTTTTGGTTGGTTTTACGTCTCGAAATTATTCTTCAACGAAACGATTAAATTGAGCAAAAAATAAGCGGAAACAAAACTACTTCAATACCCGGTGTATGTGTGCTTGACGCAGAGAACTGTCTCACAACGGCGCATCATTTACTCCAGTGGGAGAAATTTATCTTAAAGTGTGCATGAAGAGAAAGATGAAGAAGTGAGGCAAGCAAGCGCGGATGCCGTTTCAAATGAACATTAACAGAAAGGCATGAGAATAAAAGACTTGATTGGTTACTCAACACAGTGAGAGGAAGACAAGTGCAGTGGGCTTTCGAAACTGTATTACCAGAATCTGGCGAATCGGTTGGCTTCACCAAAAGTGAAAAGTGCATTCGAGTTACTCCATGGAACAATTATAGCAACCCAAAGAAAGAGGAGTTCAAATGACACTTAAGCTGAGATAGCGCAAGTCTCCAACAGGAAGAAAGAGAGAGAGAGAAAGAAACAAAAAAAGATAGAAAGAAAGAAAGAAAGAAAGAAAGAAAAAGAGAGGGAGAGACAGAGCGAAAAAATAATACACATAACAGATGAAAAACTTCTGTACTCAAGTCAAAAGTCGATGTTGAAAATCAACGACATATAGGCAGTGGCCGAGAACATAACCGCGGCACAGTGATTGTGGAAAATAGTCTTGTAGCGATATATTGTGTTTAAGGTGAATAATTTATAGTGGAAGAAACGAGGTAGCGACGACTGGAACACAACGTAACGTGGTGGAGAAACAAAGACCCCACGCGCAGCACTACGTTTTGTGTTTGAAAACAACGCGACTTGGGGCGAAAAACAAGAGTTTGTGCTGAATTATATTTTTTTAATTTTTAACTCTCATCGTGGCCTGCAAAGCAAATTAAGTAGTACACACAGTAGTCCAGGGGAGCAGAAAGCAGAACAAAAAACACTGCTGCACAAACACTACCACTTCATCGGAGTAGCACGGAGATCACCAGAAGTAGTCATGATGACTGAAACGTTGAATTCGAATAATCACCTCAGCCAAAAAGGGTAAACGAATGCTTGGATCATACCGAAAGTAGAGTTTAGCTCACGTTGTTTTTGTTTACAGCGAGAATAACAAAGTTGGCGACATGGGATGGAAGGCCAAACTTAAAATACCGCCCAAAGATACTAGGATTAAAACTAGCGTGAGTATTATATTGGCGTGGCGTGTTTCACTCGAAAATCAAAACAATTTATTGAAACAAATTTTTGGGACGTTACACCAGGATGTTACTGATACCCGCGGAAACGAGTTCGAAGAGTTTTGCCTGAAGCGGCCACTGCTGATGGGCATTTTTGAGAAGGGCTGGGAGAAACCGTCCCCGATCCAGGAGGCGGCTATCCCGATAGCACTGGTTGGTAAAGACGTACTGGCACGAGCAAAGAACGGTACCGGTAAGACTGGAGCGTACAGCATTCCTGTACTAGAGCAGGTCGATCCGACCAAGGACTATATTCAGGCCCTTATAATCGTGCCCACTCGAGAGTTGGCCCTACAAACGTCACAGATTTGCATCGAGCTGGCGAAGCACATGAATATTCGCGTCATGGTCACTACCGGCGGAACTAATCTCAAGGATGACATCATGAGAATATATCAAAAAGGTCAGTTGGCTCCTCTCTCGAGGCCCCTTTCTTCACACCGATCGAAATCTTCATATGATGAAATAACCCTCAGCCATTGACCACTGTGTGTGATGCAAACTGTTTTCTAAACTCTGATGACGATTTCTTCTGTGTTATTCCACTCCGCATTGCATTTGAAGTTTTTATCTGTTATAATGTCGTCTTTCCATTTGTTTCTCCTCTTTCTAACGCTCCACTAGTTCAAGTGATTATCGCCACTCCGGGCCGTATACTCGATCTCATGGACAAAGAGGTGGCTAACATGTCCCAGTGTCGAATGCTAGTATTAGACGAGGCAGACAAACTGCTGTCGCAGGATTTTAAAGGCATGCTGGATCATGTCATTATGAGATTGCCAAAGGAACGTCAAATCCTACTCTTTTCGGCGACATTCCCATTAAGTGTGAAAAACTTCATGGAGAAGCATCTGCGCGATCCGTACGAGATCAATCTGATGGAGGAGCTAACGTTAAAAGGCGTCACGCAATACTATGCTTTCGTGCAGGAACGCCAGAAAGTGCACTGTCTTAATACGCTCTTCTCGAAGCTGCAGATCAATCAATCGATCATCTTCTGCAATTCGACCCAGCGTGTCGAACTGCTGGCCAAAAAGATTACAGAGCTGGGATACTGCTGCTACTATATACACGCTCGGATGCAGCAGGCCCACCGGAATCGAGTGTTCCACGACTTCCGATCGGGTCTGTGCCGCAATTTGGTCTGCTCCGATCTCTTCACTCGTGGTATCGACGTACAGGCTGTGAACGTTGTTATTAATTTTGATTTTCCGAAGATGGCGGAAACCTACTTGCACAGAATCGGTCGATCCGGACGGTTTGGTCACTTGGGTGAGTACTACTACATGATTTCAAAGCTTCCATAATCTCCATTGAATGACGAACAGTAGTTAATGCGTGGACGAACACTATCAAACTTTTCTTTTTGATGTGTTCACGCACTCTGTTCCTATTTGTGTGTGATATGTAAATGTCTTCTTCTGGCCATCCCCGTTCTTTAGGTATCGCCATTAACCTAATCACCTATGAGGATCGTTTCGATCTTCACCGCATCGAGAAGGAGCTGGGCACGGAGATTAAGCCCATTCCGAAAGTAATCGATCCGGCATTGTACGTACCGCGGCCGGACGATCCAAACAGTGCGCAGGAGGAGCAGAATATTAGTAAATAAGTCCGGAAGTTTTGAGAGGACTAGAATTGCTGCCGGTATTGATGAGAAGAGAGTGTGATATTCAAAAGGCATAGATTGTGGAGAGTACAAAATGAATGGAGTTTGGGATTGGAAAAGAGACAGTGTAGACAATGAGGAAGATCTGTTGAGATGCGGAACACGAAAATATTACGAATTTCTATAAAGCGAAAATCGTTTTACTCAAATCAAATAGCAAACTCCAAGTCAAACGAATATAACCGCTAAACGATTGATTTAAAGGGTAACGCCGACACGAAGACTAAACAAAGCAATATCGCCTGTCAGTTGGAAATAATGGTTTTTGAGACACAGATATGGACTTTGGAGGAACCAAACTTAGTGGAACTGAGTTGTGTAGCACAAAATGCGGGGGAAATGTGTGAGTACAGTGTGCAAAATACTTCATTAGTCCCTGATTGCGAGGCTCTAAAAGGTGAAACGCAAATCATTTAAACCCATGCGCTAATGCTGCAAAGAAATGGTTGAACACGATTACTCACGAAATCCAAATTTTCGCAACTGAAACATTATTTCAAGCATTAGACTTCCTACCACAATTATCCGGTTCCCGGGTCAGCATTATTGAACAGAGGGAGTAGTGATAAAATGGCTGGAAAGGTGTGATTTGAAACCATCACTTTCACCCCTATTGACGTGCACACGGACGTTAACTCGTGACTTTGACACTATTGGGTCACAAAGCGAAAGCGCCTTTGTGCGTCTTTTGCGCCATTTTTCCACTGTCTGTTGAAACATGATTAGAGATGAGAGTCCAAACAGTTTTCGTGTTAGGTTAAGAGGGTGTTTTGGATCAGTTTCATTGAATTTACTCGAAATTGATTCTCTTTTTTATGCCACTAAAACAACTAACAACACACCTGAGCAACATTACACATGTCGTACTATCAACAGATCGGTCGAGTGGGACAATTAGATTGAACACGAAGAATACACCCCAGACAAAAGCATCATCGATAATGTCTTATGAAAGCGAACGGCGAGCCGAACTGAGGCATCATATAAAGATAAATGAAGGGCGCAGAACAGAACAAATGGAAGTGAAACATGAGATAAAGAGAAAGTTATATTGAAGACTAAAGAGAGTAGCAAAAGACAACAGATCAGATGTTGGAACAGAGATATCCACAAACGGCAAAACAAACCCACAATACAATGGATAAGAAGTCTGAAACTTGTTGATTGATTGGAGAAAGAGAGGATGGGAGAAGATAGCAGTATCTCCTCCATATTTCTGGAAGTTTTGATTTTTATCAACAGCTAGTAGTTTTGATTTGTGCGCCGCATTTTCTGCATTGAAAATCGGTTGTCTAATTGAATATAATATGTACGCTAAGGTGTAGCTTTCCTTTCAATCCCCCGAAGAACGCAGGAGCGCGGCTGAGGTCCTACCGCGTAGTACCATCAGCAACACAAATTGTAGAATAGCTGCTGAATGGCGGAAAGTCTGATTGTGAGGGCCAATAGTGACTAAACAATACCAGAAACTATTTGCCTCTCTTGTGTGCATGTGTAAACGGAGTGCGTCTGAAAGTCGGGGGGCGTATGAGTGTGTAGTTGTTGTAGTTTTACTATTTTTCTCCTTGTACAGTTAAAAAGACCCCGGGTGGGATTATTAGGAGGGACATGCATTGAAACTTAAAAAATCAAGAACGGTGCGCGTACCGTACCGCAAGCGGATGGAACCTATACCCGGTTCTTCAGAATAATTGTACATATGTATGTACAGTAGCGACTATATAGCGATTATGCAGACCCGGAGATGAAGTTCTAAATCCACATGAAACAATGTACATTCTTTGGAGAAAGCGACAGGAAATGGCATTGGTGCGAAACATGCGATGAAAACTGGCCTCAACAGCAAGCCGATGGTCAGCGCACAGCCACAAACGGAGGGCCGCACATACTACATACTTTCCCTGTTCGTATACAGCCAAGCTGGAACAATACAAGTCATATTCAAACACCCGGGCTCTGGTCGAGTTGTGCATCAACAAAGTGTATTGTGTGTAAAGACGGAAGAAGGCTGAGGGAAAAAATCGAGTAAATGAGGGTTCGCAAGGCCCTTTTGACAGTTCTTGGATATGTTTTCGAACCGACGACAATGTGGTGCAAGTCCCTGATCTGGTGTGCTTTTGTGATGGTTTATAGAAGAGACACAGCCGAGAGGGTGGCAAATGAAAATAGTCTACCGCGTATGTGGATGGGAAATTGCGCTCATCTTATTGCATGAGTTGGAAAAAACGATTTACCATTGCCGTGTCGAATCGGACATTTGAGTTTCAGGTTCGACGACAATATTTCGCCAAATGAATCCGGTAGCACTACGAATAATAGTAAATTCAACAAGCCATCCGGGAGCTGCAGGTCCACTGAACAGACCACGATAGAAAGCGTGACGCATCAAGGAGGTATCACCCTTCGATGAATGAAAAGATGTTCAAGAGCAGTTTGCACTGGATTCTATACATTCAACGTGCGCCTCAACACATCGTGGGATGTAACACGAAGCAAATGTATAGAAAAACAAATGAATTGTACACGATCGCGTGCAAAGTTTTCCGTTAGGAAATGAACTTGAAAGGCGCACTTTCGGCAAACTAGTTTAGGAAAATGATGATCGCGGATGAGTGTCTGAAACGAGTCGATGGACCCCGGAATGGAAATCTTGTGCGCGAATGATGTAATAATTTATGAAAAAGAATGATGACTGCACGTGGCTGTATGAATGGGCGGTCACGTTTGTACGCATGTGGATACGATGAATGATTGGAAGTGAAAGTGTATTTTTAAAACAAAGTTAGTGAAATTGATGAAAAGCACATGGCGGGAACAAATGAAATGGCGTTTAGGTGAAATGCCTGCACCCGTCATGTGGGCGGCGGTGGACTTCTACCATCGAAAGCGGCAGCGTGGAATGCATTCCTATTGAGATGCGACAGTGTCACTCTTGTGCATCACGAATTCGCAGATGATTAATAATCGTAGTAGGCTCTCTTCTTTTAGAAACGATTTTCCTTCTTCCACTCCACGCTGCTAGTAATCTTGAAGCTTCCTCTACTTCGATGGAGGAACGCAAAATTTGCGGAGAAATCAATTAGAGGGCATATTTTTGCGGTATTGGTCGGGATGGTAAAATTTTCAAAAGTATCTCCAACATCTTTGCAACAATATACCAACCACAAGTAGGCAATGAGCATTTCCGATGAGATTCGTGCGACAGCTTCCAACAACATCTAGTAAGCTGAGTCGCGCGTAAACGTTGCTCTGATCAATTGCACTTTTAGTAGCAAAGGTGAACCAAAAATGGAATCTTCAGTTGGAGAAATTTGCCGTCCACCAAATCAACTACCGCTACGAATAACAAACCGAGACTTATACGTCCCCTTCGAAGATCGAAAAAGTCAATTGGCCAGTGAAATTGATTACTGCTTGACATTCATTCTCGGCAGTTCATAGTTGATGAAACCTCATGGGTATTATTCGGCCACCACCAGACTAGTAACATAAAAACAGAAACACCTTTTGGCCAATCGTGGCAAACAACTGCACTATACGCGCAACTAAAATCCCAAGGTTGGAAGAGAGTCGAGGGATATCATAAAAATAGGAAATTAACAATTACTTCAAACGTACCTGCAATTTACACGAAGACAATTATAAAGTGATGGCAAAACAGACTAAGAACTATAATTCTTGTTTGAACACACGTAGAAGCGAGAGTTTGGGGAAGGAGTTTGTAATACTTTTGATCGTCAATCAGTTCGGGTCCGGCAGGAATAATCTTTTGCTCATCCTAGGACATTTAGCCGTAAAACTTTGATTTTTGTTCAACTTTGTTTTCTTCACACGCGCCTTATAAGCTCAAAAATGGCAATGTTATGCTCTTTTTCGTTTTACAAATTAAACCGGGTGTTTGGTAAGCTTTTCTTTTCTTTTGAATTATAGAGGCGTTTGGTAGGCTTTATAAATACGGGAAGGTACAAAGTGCCACCTTTTGATGGATTTATAGCGAATGTGTCCCTTTTAGTTTGATCATAGGTTGGTTTGATACTTCAATTGGCGATCGTTGCCACAAAAATCCTACAATATCATCGGGATATGTCCTGCCGGCCCCTACTAGATGACAGGGCTGAGTGAAAAGTTTGTCACTGATGACAGTTGAACAAACATTTTATATACATACGGCAATCTGTCCGTTCGTGAAAGGGGAAGAAGAAGATGCAAAAAGTGCATTAACAAAACAAAAACTGAAGATTCCTCACAAATCAAAGCTAAGTTTTCAGTCTTTCCATCAAACGGGTGACAAACAACCCTCCGTTCGTCCGGTACTAGTTTTTTTTACTAACTTGCACTTGCAGGTTTTCTCTCAACCTCCACTTGACGGACTCTTCTAGTTCGGGAGTAATCATGTCGAAACTTCAAAAAAGGTTCCAAGCTGCCGTTATGTAATTGAACCCAATTTTTCAGTACTACAAAATTAATCCACAATGCAATTGAATGAATGCGCCCGAGAGAGTGCATCAATAAAAACATTCACTCTATAATCTTCAAGTTTTCGCTCCCTTCAATACAGAGGGGCGCAAAAAACCTACAAACGGAGGAGAAGTTTGTTCACTGAAAGATAGCAGTTTTTATTAGCTTTGATTTGTGTCGCTCGCACGATGCAATCTTGTGTGGACTCAAGCGCAATGGGAATAGTTAGGCAACATTCAGATCTCATCATAAAATTCCATCTTATGGTGCTATCCGTCACACATCGGAAGAAGAGTATTTTATACCACTTATATTATACATGAATGTGCTGAATATGCCGCAGCCAGCAGAGAGGTAAACCTTTCTAAAGGAGATAGGGCAGTATCGGAGCAACGGAAACTCTTCCTTATCCAAATCTACTCCTCGTGGGCAAACGTGGAGACGCTTTACAGATTCTTTCGATGATTGTCGTACAAAATTAAAGAACAACCACCACAAACCACGTTTTAGAACGTTCCATCAAACTCAAATGAACTCTCTTATGGTGTATCAGATTAGTTGAATAACAATACATAGAACATGAAGGCGAATAAGTGTCGTCCAGCATCAAAAACATCAATCTACAACAATATCGAAAGAGTGAGTGATACGCAACTTATAGCAGGGAACAAGTGCGTCGGTGCTAAAACGTTGAGCTCTATGCCAAACAGCGCCGCAAAGTTGCAAGCAGATCAAACAATCATTAAACAACAACAGTCCGATGCCAGTCTGGTATGTGCGTTTCTTGCAAACTGCGCCGTGCCAGATATGACAATGCAAATCATTCGAAACGATTTATATTCGCCAATCACCCCGAGAAATGGAACTATAGAACGACAAAAACGTGAGAATCCGAACGGTACCTGACATTTGTAACACGCACGTAGGAATAGGCTTAGGAAAGGTTTTTAGCTCACGACGGTAATGTGTTGAGGAAGGTAGTAGATGCGAAGAAAATGGAAAATTTGGCCCGCAAAAGATCGACGGCCACGAAACCATTGACCAATATCAACAAACGCCATCAATGTCCAGCAAAGTTGCATGAAAAAATAATCTCATCGGAAAAAAAGAATAAAACTGCTATCGAAACAACATCAAAAATAACTAGTTTTTACCTACCCTGAATGATTTTATCACCATCATTTTCTCGACTTTTGTCGGCGGTTACTTTAGTGTGGAACTGTGGGGCACCGTTGAGGCCGATTTTTATGGCAAAGGAAGCTTTCACAGGAATAAGGACATTTTGTGCTTCTTGGGCTTTATAGTAGAAACAAACTTGCATTTGCGTTCCTGGGTTTAGAGTATGCCATTGTTTCTGTTGTAATGAAATATTGAAACGGACCATTTAATTAAAAAAATATGAACATGGTCATATCTACTTGCAGCAAGTTTGGAGCTGAATTCAGACGGCTCGTATCTTTAATTTCCTTTAGTTGTAATGCCTATACGATTGTACGAATTTTGTCCATCATTTCACACCCGAACTCTTTCTTTTTAGGCGCGTTAAGTCGACAACAAGTTTGCGAAGATTCAGGTTCGTTTCTCCGGCTTGTGTTTGTCTTTCCGAATATCCCAGGAACTTTGGTTTTCGTAATAAGCCCTTTACCTTCACACCCTTTACCGTTCACCCGAAGAAAGGAAATGTATTTTCCATACTTTCTACTGAATTATTCATTGATCGAGATTGAAAGCGATCGATCGGCGACAAGCGTACCACAATGGCGCGGATGGGGGTAGCTAACGGACACAGTTCGTTACGGATGTTGCGCCAGGCTGTGTGCGTATATGTGGCCTTTCATTCCACGAAAAGGGAACTCCGAACAACGGAGCGCTAGCCAACACTGCTTTATGGCTCCCAAATCTTATCGGCTTGGGCTTTCAACCTCATTGAGAGCAGAAGGTAGAAGGTAGAAAAGATTTCTGTGCCCCCCGCATGTCCGGGATGCAGGTGACGCTTGGGTCGATCCGGCGACGAATTTTGCCGCGGGAACTGGGGAACATCAGCATTTGAAAAGGAAATCATAACCTCAATACGTCCGATATACAGTTTCTCTTTTCTCATTGAGACTGCCGTCGGTTGTCTAGATCAATCGGGTTTGTAAATGTGTCCGATAACCCTACCACCGCTAAGGGAAGCCCTTTACGCAGTATCTTTTGAACGCGTTCTACGTGGGATATCGCGTGCGTTTAGCATTTCCTATTCTTGTGTTTAAAAATTTGGGCGGTGGATAAATTTAAGCAATTTGATTTATTTTTTGGCAGTTTTTTAGGTGCTGCGGTCCACTGTTGGCCGGATAAAGTAACTACGACAGTGCTTTTTTGTCTGGACAGGGTAAATCTTTTTTCCGGTTCGCCGGAGAGTCGCAGATGATCATTCCGGCCGTGCAATCGTATGTGTGCCGTGCCTGGGTGGCACACGCATCTGTGCTTGGTGCAATTATCTTTGGTCACGTTCATAGCTCGTGTGTGCGTAAAGTAGACTCCATTTCGATGGGCAAACGGATGGCAGCCCACCAGCAAAATGACCCTTTTCCGTTTCGATCGATTGAGATAATCAACTTTCCGGCTCGTGTCTCCGGCTGTGCTCTGTCGTCGAGTGCCACATTTGCGGGGCACTATTTTTCGGTTGTTTTATTGGATTTTGAAAAGTTTTCCGCAGGCCGTCGCGTCGGGAAATGCACAAGTTCCGTCGCGTGTCCTTCCGGACGGTTGCCGGTTGGTGGTGGTATTGTTCAACGTTTTTTGCGCCGTCAGGCCACGGCTGTGGGGAGTGCGAATTTTAAGCAAACTTTAGGTTACCCGTCAGTAGCAGATTTTTTCTCCGTTGGGCCGGCGTAGGTGAGAGGCGACTCATTGGTGGAAATGGCAATAATTAATGTATGTCTGGAAGAGTTAGGTTTTTTTTACAGCGTAGAGAAAGTTGAAATAACCTTCCAGGTCCATGAAACCACCGAACCTATGATTAGTTTGGACCATGCCACGGTTGAAACCGGCGTGACGTGTTTCGGTATTCAAAAGCTAGAAAAACGGGTTGCGAGAACGGAAGCCGGGCTGATGTAAAAGAAGCCAGCAGTTTTATGGAGCGCTAGGCCCAGCAATGAAAGCGAGTCAATTAAGTATGTTCCGGCAGCGCACATCATTACCACAGGAGGTAACCATGCCCCGCCTCTTTCGTGTGTGGCAGATTTCACAAAATGACAACGTTAATTGAGATAAACTTAACATTATTTATGAGCTCTCGCCTCCGGTTCTCTATCGCCCCTGTCTCTCTTTTTTGGGTCTCTTTGTAAAGGCCCAACCTCTACCTCGTAGTGGTAAAATATTATTTGCATACATGTGCACAGATCAGGTGCACATTCGGCGGAGGCAGAAGCGGCTCCAAGACTAATAAGGACGTCGCGGCTGGAGCCTGATTTCGGTCGGTTCCGACTGTTCCGATCCCGAAGAGCAACGAAAATGCGCCACTAAATGATGAATGTTTCGGTGCTAAGTTTGGAGCGCGCTAAATTGATTCGTGGCGTTAATTTTCAACCCCCCACCCGCAAAGTTCGATAGTGCGGGTGAAGTGTAATGTCGTGGTCGCACATGCGGCCGCCTGAATCACGCGGGAAACATAGAGTCAAGCATGGAACCTCAATTATAGACTGTTTCATAATGTCTAAGCACGATTTTGACAGATCACTACTCACTCCTCATGACGTTTAAAGTATCAATTTTGACAGACTCTTTTAGTTTACACTTTAACTTAAAAAACGGTGTATCATATGTACAGATTTCCTTAACTTTTGTGAAAATGCGAAGCATTTCTCCAGAGAAGCGCAAACAGATTGTGCACAAATGGTGCACTACTCCCAACATTTCGCTGAGTCAGTTGGCAAAATAGGTAAAAATAAGCATTGGAGCGGTTCGAAACGCAATAAGGAAATTCAAAGAAGAATGCAGCTTTCAGGATAAAATGAAATCTGGCCGAAAAGCGTGTCCTGTGGATACAAATTTGGACCAGAAAGTCATGCGTGTTTACGCCAGAAAGAAAAGTGCGTCCGTCCGGGATGTGGCTAAAAAGGTGGGGTCAACTGTGAGTACCGTCCATCGTGCCAAAATAAGATTAGGTCTGAAGACATACAAGAAGCAGAAAAAACCGAAACGGAGTGCAAAACAAGCTGCATCCGTTAAAACAAGAGCCCGTAAACTGTATGTTCAACTGCTTTGCCACAAATGAGTTTGCGTCATCATGGATGATGAAACTTATTGCAAATTTGACTACAAAACTCTTCCGGGTCCTCAGTATTACACTGTTCGGGATCGCCAGAACGCTGACGATGCAGATACATCTATTTATACTGAAAAATTCGGAAGAAAGGCAATGGTTTGGCAAGCCATTTGCGAGTGTGGCATGCATTCCGAACCGTTCGTGACAACGGAGACGATGAAATCCGATATTTACATCCGCGAATGTCTGAATCGACGCCTACTGCCTATCATCCGAAAACATGAAGGCCCAGTACTATTTTGGCCGGATTTGGCATCCGTGCATTACTCCAAGAATACGGTAGCCTGGTTCCTATCCAACGGGGTCCAGTTCGTTCCGAAGGAGATGAATCCGCCAAATTGTCCACAGGCAAGACCGATCGAATCTTTTTGGGCACTTACCAAGGCATACTTGAAAAAACACGTAAAGCCAACCAACACCATTGAAATATTTGCCAAAGATTGGAAGAAAGTGTCCAAAATTATCGGAAATCGGTTTGTGCAGAAGCTAATGTGTAGCGTTCGGGTAAAAGTTCGATCATGAGCATATGGTTAACGAGAATGTAATTTTGTAAAAACGTACTATTAAGTGAGATAATTGAGCGTTAAACACTGAAAAAATAAATGAGTTTGCTTTTAATTTGAATTTTTGGCGTTCATTTGAAATCGTGCCTAGACATTATGAAACAGTCTTTATCTGTCAAGCAAGAGAGTAATGGCTGCCTAAAGGGATAACGATTACATTTCGGTGTAATGGGAAATTTTGGCATTACTGGTAGTCGCCATCCGTGCGGTCTCCGAGGCTTGTGACCTCATCATTAATACTTTTATTTAACGGCAATCACTCTATCAACTGCAATGTAAAGCTGCGATTAGACCGAAATGCTTTAAGTCGAATTATTTTCGAGCCCGGTTTCCCAATTATAATTATTGATTTCGATGTAGAATCTGAATCGCGTGAACGCGTGCTGATGGCATGTTGTCGATCGGGTTTCCGATATGATAATACAGTAAAATTTTACCATGTTGGTGGGAACCAGGATACTGAATTTCACAGCATAATATCTGCATGAAGAGATTTTCGTCGGCAGCGCGGAAGCTAACGTAGAGAACGGATATTGCTCGTTGTAGTAGCTACGGACCAAAACAGCCTCCAGCGACATGGTTATTGTGCGGCAGAATCTGCTCCTGAAATGGCAGCCGCTTGGTGATTTTCTGCCACCGGCTATGAGACTGCAAGTTTGTAAAAATAATTAATTCGGTTTTTTCTCTGAACATGATACTGTGGCGCAGTTTTGCGAAGGATGCACCATTGCGGTGTAGTTGGGCAAAAAGGATTAAACAACAAGGTCAAAGAAAGAGAGCGAGAGAAAGAGAGAGAGAAAGGGGAGAGGAATATTGATCTTGGTGATCAGAGAAGAAGCAACACGGAAAGAAAAACCACACGGAAAAACTGTTGTATTAAAATACAGCTGTCAGTTTTTTACTGGTGTTTTAGTCCATCGCCTGCTTTGGTGTGTGTTGCGTTTGAAAAAGCTGAGCCTGGTTTGCTGAGCCGCAGCAGCTGTGTACTATTTTTAGTAGCCGTTGCCTTGTTGCTCAAGGCCGGCCTTTAGGTTTTTCCAGGTCCATATTGTAGCAAATAACCGCAAATAAGACAAAGTTTGAAATGTGTTCCACCATCGTTTGAGGGTTTCTTCGTGCACGCAAACGTTGTGCTTTTCTCGTTTTAAAAACCCGCTTACATTCTCCAGTGTCTGCCACTGGCCCGACGCCGGATGGTTGAAAGTTGAGTTCCGGCCACCTATACGGAGTGAAAAAGGCCCAGAAGAAATAAAAAGGTACAACACGTGAAGAGATTTGATTTTTCTCGCCATGGTTCATGCGTCCCGTTTGGTGTGAGTCCCGCAAAACGTAAGTCTGTGGCGAACATGAATTTTTGACAAGTTGAGCCCGTATCCTGAGGATGGCTGTCGATATCGTAACTCTCCGGCACATGGCAGCGATAAGCCTGACTTTTGCTTCACCTTTTCATTTGAGAGGCCCGAGCGATGGTCAGTGGAAGCCAACGTGAGATGTTTAAATTTGCCATAATTTCCAACGTACATTCTTAGTTCGGAAACAGTTTTGAACATAAAACCGTGCACAATTGGGCTCTTTGTTGGATCGAGGGAAGGTAAATGAAAGGGAGTTCTAGAGGAAAATTCTCCTCATCGAAGATTTTTTTGCAGTTTTTTGGAGTAAGTTTTTTTTAATGATTCTTTCCGACACATAATTAGGATACATAAGACCGTAGCGGAGACTACAGAGCATTTCCAAAGTGAATTATTCTTTTCGCAGATATTAAATGTTAAAGTGGAAACATTAACCTCAGCCCCGTAAGTGGTCTCCATCGGGCGGAAACCTGCTTCCGGCATTCTGTCTAGGCCGAAATGATGTTTCTCTGGCCAACCAAACGGAGGCGACACCCTGGACACGGCCGGATCGAATTTATTCACCGAAAAACCATAACCGGCCGTACTGGTTTAAGCGGCGGAGGTCGACAAAGTAAGGACACGAAGAAGAAATCCAAACAAGGGAAAAAAGTTTCAAGCGAATTTCCGGCTCAGGTCGACGGGAGCTGCTACCGAAGATCTTGAACGTTGGTTGAGCAATTTTCTTCCCTGTCTCGGGTGGCCGGCTTGGTGGCCACGGTTGCAGTGAGGAAGTGTACGGACGTTCTCACAAGTTCCGGGAATCCGGCTCGTTTCGTTTCCTAACGCCACTTGCCCCATCCGTGTTCCGATGGGGAGGATATAATTAATTTATTCTCACTGTTCACTTCTGTCGGTTTCTTAACACCAGCTAATTAGTCAATCTCGTGCCCTCTCTTTCTAGCTCTTGAGCTTGTCTTGCCGAGCATCCGTTTCCGCGACGGCCGGAGGTATAGATGAAACAGAAATCCGACCCACTCGCCAGCGAGTCTTGGAGTGACTGTCTCCACTCGTCTTGTCAACAGTGTGCCCCATCGGTTGGGTTTTCTGTCCACCCGACAGCTTTTTGTGTGCACCTTACACACGTTCCTTGTCGGCGACGATTTCGGTTTCCCCCCGACGCTATCATAATTTTCCGGAAGCCTCCGAGGGGCCCCGACGACTGACTGTCCGACGAACGGGATGGATTTTCTATGCCATTTCGTGGCTCGCCCAGATGGGTCCCCAATTTTGTGGCTTGTGGCCGCCCCGGATCAGACGCCCGGTTTTTGTTTTCGTTTCCTTTTTAACCTTTTCCGGGTCCGGGGTCCGGATTGTAGTTTCACTGCCGGGGCCGAGAATCATTGTCCGAATGTAAATGATGCTAAGAAAAGTCCGTCCGGCCACCGTACTAAAACCGGTTTTAGGGGCGTTTCACCGCGTTTTTAACCTGCGAAGGATCCAGGTTTTTTCTCCATCTTTTCCGTGGAATCCTGCGGCTATTTACGGGATAATCCTGTTTGCAAGTAGTTTGGCTAACGTGGCGACCGATCGCACCGAACGTGCCTTGTGTCTGCCTGGGGCTGCGCGAGATAAATTATGACACTGGCCTAATCCGTTCCGGGGATTTCCGGAGCGAAAAGGGGTTTAGTGCAACCATGTTTTTGGGTTAGTATGCTCCCGTCCCGGGGAAGGTTTGTTGAAAAATTAGTCCCGGATTGCGTGTTTTTTTAAATGATTTCCTCCCGGCCACTGGGCAGCTTAGTGTAATAATTATCACACGTTCAAGCGCCACTATCCACCATGCAGCAGGTGAGGCTATTAATCAACTGGCTGGCGGATAGCCGTCAAGGCTGTCCTTATCCATCGTTGTCGCCGAGTGACAGTTCGGTTCGGTGCGGGCGGTAGTAAGCTGCTATAATAATCAGCCCTCTCGAGTGCTACTAAAATCGGACATTTATTTTCAATTAGACAGCGGGGAAAAGAGTTTGGAACAGGGCGTTCGGGGGGAGTGTTTGCTCGATGGATTACATGGCTCAGAAGGGGCATGGAAAGAGTTTTCAAGGCGTCAGATTTATGGTGCAAACGGGCCCGTTGCCGAACGAATCATTTACCGACCATTTAAATCATTTTTAATCCCAAAGCTAACGACAAAAAGAGGATTTGATGATTTTCTCGGCACACCCCACTTGTGTCGGGGACGGCACTGGAACTTTAAATTCATTCGCCTTGTCCGGTAAGGCTAGGGACCAAGGTTTAAGATGCATTGTAGATCCTTGTCGGTGGTTAGTGGTCACGAGCACAGCACACAGGTGAGGATGTGTATCGGTCGTACGTGTCATTCAGAGTGTCCTTAAATATCACATATTTGACGAAGCCTTTGTTGAAATGTAGAGAAAATTTATGGTCATTTTGGGTGCTGCGAAACTTCATAACTGTATATTTCTAATTACATGGAACGCATTGATGATGAATGTAAATCAAACGTAACTCATTGGCGTTTCTTACTGGCCTGATCATGAACTCAAATAAAGGTGCTACGTTTTTGTCAGGCCATCGAAACCCATGTGTGAATTCGTGGGTTGAGATAATTTCAACCGGCCTGACTAACCTCCTTCGTTATCCCGAGGACAGTTTACCGTGTGGTTCTTTCCTTGGCCCACAGTTTTGTGCGTGGTGTCCATGTCGGTCCCCGATGTATTTACTTTTGCACCAATTATCAATGGTTTTATTGTGCCGATTAGTTTTGGCTTCCTTCGGTTTCGTCAATTAAGGCAAAAGTTTGGTCGACCCTACGGTCGACTGGGTCACACATGTGAGGAAGGTGGAAAACTTTGGGCCAGGAAATCGATGGCGCACCGTTCGATTCGGTTCATACGAGTATATCTGTAACTGTCAAGCCGTTACAAGTGTTCAACGGTAAGGAGTCCGGTCCGGTCGCACCGGCACACCGAGTGTTGGGCGAAGTGCATTCTCTGCATGCGAAAGCGAAGTCCCTCAAGCAACAACTAGTGTACTAGTGCTCAAGTTCTTGTGGCCGATAGCATTGGCACGGGTTACCCATGGGATCGTAAGTAACCGAAACCCCTTGGCCACCAGTGCCATGCTGCCGGAGTTGGTCGCCGTCACCCCCTTCGACTGACCGTTCGGTCTTAACTAACAGTTCCCCTGTGTCTTCAGGCTCTCTTCGGAATTCACTGCGTCTCACTCGGTTATCTGAGCGGAACACTGGAACACCATACCGGTTACCGGAGGTTGTGCTGCCCTGCGGGCGCAGGGTGCATCGGTTTTTCGCAATGTTCCGGTCCGGTGCCACACGCCGCTGGAAATGAAATAACAATCGGAACAACGTAAGGCACAGGCATGAAGGATGGAACTTTTAAGGAAATGTAACCCAGCTCTCCGGTACACGATGTGCCCGCACTACGAAGAAGCATCTTTTCCGGGCGGTTCACTCTGGAAGTTTGTTCGTTATTGTTTCGGCGGGGAGATTGTGTGGAGCATCCTGGAAGCGAGCAGTTCTACCCGAGAGGGAGAAAGAGACGATGAGAGAGAGTGAGAGAGAGAAAGAGCTGGCCAGCGGCTACCATGGAACCCGTGCAGAAGTTTAAGTGCGGGTGTTACGAAATTGAGTTAACCCGTCAACTTCCGGAGCCACTATCGTAAATTTTCTAAGCTACTTCAAGTACCACAAAACTACATTTCCACCGATGGCGTTGTAGACGATGTCTGGTCGCCCGGGCTTCGTCCCGTGACGAAGAAGCTCGTTATCGAAGCCATGAGCTTTCCTGCCACCAACGAGAACGGCCACCAAAGTCGTAGCGTATCCTTACCCCCTCGTCGGGTCACTCTTCATCGGTTTCGGTTCGTTTGGCTTGGCTGAAAGACGATGCCAGAGAGAGAGAGAGAGAGAGAGAGAGAGACGGAGAGAAGGAGAGAAGGAGAGAAGGAGAGAGAAAGACGTTCCTGCTGCGGGCGTGGCAAGCCGTCTCTCTTTGACTGCGTTGGTGGTGCATATTTCAATTTCACACTTTACAAACATTGAAATGAATAGGTTTTCGGTCAAATGTCACCAATAATTACCGATAGAAACAGCACCGGCCCGGGTGGCGGCGGGCCACCGGAATCGCCGACGTACCATGGGGCCATGCCTAGCACAGATTGCCGCCGCCTGCGAGTTGTTGATATTTATTGAAGTTCAGGCCAGGCTCTCTCTCTCTCGAGGCGCTGCCCTGCTGCTTAGCCCGTACATGGGTTGTGTCCACATGTGTGATCCGGGGCCAAAAGGTATAGCAGATTTATGTTTTTGGCTTTTGCTTCGGCCGGAATCCGATGTTTAACTGTTCACTGCCTTCCCTTCCAGTCGTCCCGTCGATACTGATTTGTAGCCCAGGGGCACTACATTATGGCACTACCGGGCTGGTATCCGATTGGCAGCATTATTGTCGCAGTTGTGTGCAAGACTATGTTAATTGATTTTAAAGTTGTTTTGTTGAAGCACCAAAGAACTCAAAGAAGCAAGAAAAGCAGAAAGCGCCCCGCAGAAAGTATGGCATCTGGCATCGAAAGACGCGTCCAAATGAATGATATCCGTCAATACAGCCAATCAGCAGATGGATTGCTTCTCGCATTGGCCTTAGCCACGCGTAGCTTTCGCTTCGCGCTGGCCAAAAATTGCAATCGAAACATACATTTTTCTTCTCCCAACCCGGACGGGCTCTCCGGGCCTGTCCGAGGTTCTGTTTTACATTATAACCTCGCCTGCGGATGATAGAGGCGATTGAACAAAACAATTTTCCTTCCGCTCCAAAGCCAAAGGCCATTTTCGGCAAATGGGTCTTCGCGCGCCCCTCTTGTGGTGAACGGTGGCGTAATGGATGGGAAGCTCCTGCAAAACGATTCGAATCTTAACTATTCATCAAATCTTCCCCCGATCGTCGTTCGGTTTCGGCGCTGCCGCCATCAATCACCCTCGCACGTGCGGCAGCGTCATCCGTGTGATGGTGCGGTGGTCAGCTTTATTCACGCCGTCTTAGCGGAAGTGTGTTCGAAGTTTTGGATTAGAAAAGTTTCGCCACCGAAAGTCCGCCAAAGTTACACGACGTGAAGGATTGGGCGGGAGTTTTTGTTCCCGGCCGCCAACAGCGTACAACAATCGTGCAACTTTAGTGCGCCCGGGCGCTTAAGGCTCTCGAGGATCCCTAAGTACACTGTACGAGCACCCGGCGGGAGGATTTCCAATTCCGTTCCCTAAGCCGATGGTGGATATTCATTTCAATTTCCCGGCCTTTGTCGACTCCAGGCCCCCCGGTGCGTTCCTCGACGCCGTGTGCCTTCTTATCACTCGGTGTCGGGTTTGCGTTTGACGTATTGGGGTTCGGTGAGAAATGTAACCATAAACGAGAACCGGGTGACGCTATCGGGAAACAATCTTCTTTCGCAGCGTCAATGGTACCTGGTCGGCGCGAAGAGCCAGATGTCGGCGGAGAGAAAATTGTCTCCACTCCACAAGAGTGCCGGTAAGCTATCAGGTGGCGATTTAAATCGGATAACGACTTGCTTCGTTTCCGTTTTTTTGGCCCACTGCCGGCGATGGTTACATTGTGTCTCCCGAAACGGTTGTCCCGAAATCGGTGCGGTGGGCGAATGATGGGCAAAGCTGTAATTTAATGGTGCGGCAATCGATTTAATTCCTTATTGGAGAAACTCGATGCTCTCGCGCCCGTGGTACTCGTTGACAGTAATTTCTCTCCGTGTCCGTGCCTCGGAACTCGCGGATGTTACACCGCAACAGTATCCCCGCGGGTGGGGGGCAACCTTTCGGTGTGGAAAAGTGGCATTACAGTGATTGAATCACGAACCGGTGCCAGGCGGAGGGCGGTATGTGGCGGTTTTTCAAACGAAGAGCTACCGGAGCGCCCTCTGGCGGAGTAAATTATTCGTGGAATCCAGTGGCTGGCGGCTGAGTTGTCATAAACCGTGATTTACATGTATGAATAGAAATCTAGATCGGGAACAACCTCGTCACGTTGCCTTTACCCTCGCTCCCTCTTTCCGTGGCAGCCCTCGGGTTTCCGATTTGGGGCCAATTATTTATTGCTAATTAGGTAATTCCGAGGGGATTGCGCGTTGCATTCCTGGCTGGCGGGCAGCACAGCGATTGATTTACAATCCGCAATCTTTCCTACTGTCTTAAGCTTTTGCACCAATACTGTTTGACGATCCAAGAATTTGATACCCACGTGTGCTGTGTAATTATATATGCTTGGGTTGTATGTCATTACGAGTTACAATTCGTTAAATCAATACGAGATTTTGGTTTGTTTTTAAAATTGTAGAGATTTTGAGCATGGAATTTCTTGGAGCTAAGAACGTTGAGCGCTTCTAAGGTTAGATTTTTACCAGTCGCAGGTTGCTTTGTTCAACCGGCTGTGGTGGCAGGGTCGTGCTGAATGCTGTTGTGCCAATTTGCCTGAGTTTGATGTTGAGTGGACTAGATAGTCAAATGTCACGAAAGGCCGCTAAGAAACCTATAACTGAAACAATTCGGAGGAAAAGCAAAGGCATCCTTCCAGTGTCCAACCATTTGAGGCTGAGGCTGTAACCGTTTCGAGGCTGTGAAAAAGTGGGACAATCATCCTGCAGACATTCTTTTCGTAAAATCTACGACAGTTAAACTGGATTCCAGGTTGGTCAAATCACAAATCGATGCGTATCGCACAGCTTTAAATGAAACACGTAGCTCCAAGTTGCTGCTGCCGGAGTATGTCTGTAAATAATCGTAAATCAACGGTTTGTAAAATTTATAACCAATCCTCATCGAACAAGAGGCAGCGCAGGGTTTCAACCAACCCTCGGCCGAATCCGGTCCGTTTTACGCCTCTCCGATCCGAGCGGAGGGAAGATGCTTTTTAACGAGTTGGGGACGAGGAAAGATTAATTGTATCGGCGGCCTCTTCAGTACTCCGCGTCGGCCTCGGGTAGGTCATCAAGAGGACTTTTGGAGTGTATTTTTTTTCTTCTTTCCGCTGACTCGCTGGCCGACTGCTTGCCTATTTTCCTTGATAATTTCTTACGATGGCCCCGGGAACCCGTCCGGGTGGCCGGGTAGAATGGATGGCAAGGATCCAGGGATTCGGGCGAAGATGAAGAATAATGCGCTCCGACGGTGGTATCTGCTGAAGTGACCTTTTTGCCACTTCTTACGGCGGGCGGTCCTCGAAAATCGTTTTGCGCCGTTTAGGCAAATTGGTACGCCCCGCACGGGCAGACGTTGGTCTGTGTGGGGGTGGGGAGGGAAATATGAATCGATTAGGTAAATCCATTATGCTGATATTCGCGTTTGAAGTACGGCCACGGTGGCACTCGGGGAGACTGCGGCGCACAGTGGACGCACGCGCGCACTAACGCCGTTCAGTGAATCGTGAAGGGGTTTTTAGTCGGAATCCTAGCGGAGCATATCGAAGGCCGAGCTGCGTCACGGTGTTGGTTGGTCTCCTGGGTAGATCAAGCCCGGAAGAGGACGCCGTGGATGCGAATTATCAAACCGAAACCGATTTGTTGCCGATATGGATTTGTGGGGCTTCGCGGGATCTTCGGGATCAGTGTGATGAACGGTAGCGCTTGCTCCGTGGAGCGACAACCCTTTTATCTAGTCTGCTTTCGATCCCAAAATTGAAGACTCTCGGCATCGTCTTGGGGCCCCACGCCACGCAGATGGAGGCGCCCGGTGCCGCGTAAGAAAACTGCGTGTGGCGTTTTGCGTGGCGAGATTTTCTTCTGGAACGCGCCAATGCTGCCGCCAGCGTCGGAAAGAAGCGAAAGTGGAACGTGCAATTGATTTTGATAAGAGAAAATATTTGCTGATACATTTTCCCGCACGGGCCGGGTGTTTCGCTCCTCACCCGTGTGCCGTGCCGACGTCGCTCCCGTCGTTTCCGAGTCGCCGGGAAAAACACTTTGCCTTCGCCGGGCGTGGGTCGTGGCTGGGAAGTGGTTTTTCGCGCAATTCCTGCTTCCAGAGAGAAAAGGCAAGCAGCGAGTGCGAAACGAATTCGGATTACTGGAGCCCCTGGTGCTCTTTGTGTAAACATTCGCTCGGCCACCGAGCGACGATCGTTTCGCATTTCTGAAAGGCTTCTCCACCCGGGTTCTCGTGGCGCGGTTCGTTTAAAGGAGGAAAAAGTGAAACGGAGCGGTTTGATTTCCGCTCGAAAGCCAACACCTCCATCAAAATCCCGTGCCACTTCCCCCCCCGCCGAACCCGGTTGATTTCCGGTCGCCGCTGCGCCAGCAAAGGGGTTTACAGGCATTAGCATTTATTTTATTGGAAATAAATTCCTCATCCTATGCGGCTCTCCGTAATCGATCGATTTGGTTCATCACGGAGAGGGTTGGCCCCGGACGCCTGGCCGGGCGACGGCGAAGACGTGATTTCCATTCGAACTTGCCCAGCAAAGGATGACACTGTGGTGTCGGAACAGCGCCCAAGGGAACCACCACCTCCTTGGGCAAGGATGTGCCAGACGTCATTAGTCAAACACCGTAAGTCGGTCGTCCTTTGCCGTGCCCCGGTGTGACTGCCTCCTGGAGCGGCCCACATTTTCCGAGGCGCGAAAAACCCGAAAGACTCGTTACTGCTGGCTGGCTGGATGCGGCCTTTTGTTTTCTCACCGAGGGTGGTTTTCGGGTGGTTCTTGGATTTTTTCTGGCAACAACTGCGCATCTCCGCGCCCGCGCCCTTTAAACAGGTGAAAGTTTAAAGTCCCATTTCGGGTTAATCGCTCGCTTTAATGTTGCGCCATAAAATGCATCGCCCGAGACCGGAGTAAACGACCGTACCGTGAATCGTGGGGAATAAAAACCGGGATTGTTCTTCGGCGGGGGACTTCGAAGCATTCGGTTCACCGAAACGTGGTGGCCACACCAGAAAGTCATTGGCAGCCAATAAAGGGCGATTGAAGCTCATTGAACGGTGCGTAAAGATGGTCATTGTAAAGGGGCTGCAAGAGAGGCTGCGAGAGGTTGAAGTAATTAATTTCAACTTGATGGAGTGTCAGTTCTCTGTCTGATCTCGATTCTTTCCGCGTTTACCGTGTATTGTACCGTGGCCAGTCTTCAAGGCGTTTCTGCACATTTTGAGACCATGCCCTGGACCACAAGCTGCCCCATCAGGAAGGGTGTATCGGTTCAAAGGAGCGTGTTGGACCGCCGTTTACGGGTGACATCGGTGGGAACCACACATAAAACACGTTTCATGGAGCGTTTGCCACGGGCACCCCGCTCGGCATCGGTGCCGCTCGGTGACTAACGAGTTACAGTTCATTTCCCACGGGGATTTTAGCGCTCCTCACGAAGGATGTGTATTTGCCAGGAAACATGCCGATAAACGGCACCGCCGTTCGGTGCTATTGGCTTGCGTCTCGAGGTGCAGCAGCGCCGAAGTCAATCGATACGCATCTAAAAATATTTCATCTTTCGCTCGTGGCGCTCGCAGGCGGGGCGAGTTGAGGTTACAATGTTTCCGATCCGGTATCGTATAATTAAAAGTAAACGCCCCCCAGGGCACCGAAGGCGATTGATTTCTGCACGCGGGCCCCTTTATTGCGCCCGGGATGGGTAGTTGTTTAACTGACAGGCTCGGTTCGGTTAAGTAAACGGACCGTGTTTCCAGAAGGGATGTTTTCTTGCACACACTAACGACTGGCTGAGACACGGGGCCGTTGGAAACACTTGCCATTAGGCAGGCGTAAGGCGATGATCAAAGGGCTGCCAGAAGCAGAAGGCGCCAGCACCGGCGCCACCGAGCACACCTCTGGACTGATCGGAATCTCGAAAGTTCGCCCCAAGAAGGCTTGCATTTTGCCATTTTGAAATTATTCAAATGGGCCTTGGGGAGTCGTGGGTACGTATGAATGAATAAGGGGCCATTCCAAGATCACGGCGCCTCGCGGCTGGCTGCGTGGCCATCCGTAATAATCACGAGCGATTGATGGCACGCGAGGCAAAAAGGAATGAATAAATATGCATATGCTTATTTTCGGCGCCATCCGTCCATTTCGGGGCCGGGTGAAAGCGGAATATATGACCCATTAATGGAAAAATTTGGAGAAAATTCTCATTACCCGCGCGGCTCACCGCGGCCGTGGTCTGCGCCATCGCAACACGTCGTCAACGTTATCATCATTCCATGACGGACGGAATTGGCGTTTCGTGGCAAGTTTCGCGGCCACCGCGCGGAGTGTTTGGTGTTGCCAGCTTTGAAGCCTGTCTCTCGCCGGCTGCTGATAAAAATCATTTCAGTACGATTCTTCGGTTCCGCTCGACGGCACACACGGAAATTTAAATTCAATTTTAAATCTAATCTAGACCACGGAAGACCACCACGTGCGTGGGTCCCGCTGTCAAGTCCCGGGACCCTGGGATTCTGTGGGGCTGTGATTTTATTTCTCTCCCGGTCCCGCTTTTTTTGCGCGCTTCTTGACGTCGCCGAACGCCGGTGTCGGGCGGCAAGAGTTTCGACGCAAACCGAGTGAAATTTAAATTCATTCGATTCGCATATACGGATTTTAGATATTTCACGCTGGCTGAGCATTGCCGCGTGTGTGCCGCTTGTGCTGGTTTTTTTACCTTCTTTCCCAGGGTTCGCTTCCAGTCCCGTAACCCGCGATTCGGTCGAGCGCCGTTCTCGCGCCGAGACCCACCGAGACCTTTCGCGCAGAGTTACATCTCGCCAAATCCCGGGTTTTTTTGCGGCCGCGCTGAAGCTGTCGAATGCGGCAAAGGTTCACCACCGTGCGGAGTGTGTGGGGTGCACGACGATGGCACCGGCGACGACGCGCTTGTTGATGGTCGGTTAAATATTTCACAACTTCAAACATTATTTATGAACGCTGAAGCTTTGTTTGGGCGCTTCGCCGGGTGCCGCAATATTTCGCACATTGAGGTTTTACTACAACCACTCTGCTTGGCCCGTGGCAGCGTGTTTTTGGGTGCCCGTCAGTCGCCACTCCTCGAAACGGCGGACCGATATGTTTGCAATCTTGTCAACAGATTTTTCTCCCAGTAATTGAAGGGGTCTTCAAAAATTGGAGTATTAGGAGACTTTTGTTCACATTGATTTTGCTTCTGAAGTAACGGTCGCCGCCCGTGTGGCGTCTAATCTTCCCGTCCTTTTCTGAAAGTGCTAGAGACAATTATTGGGCCACAGACTGCCATTGGAACCAAAATATTGGAAAAAGGAACCTTCCGCCTGACTGAGACTGGGAAGTGGCGTCGCGCCACGACGGCTCAAGTAACACTAACGAAGCTAGACTGATACCAGAAGGAAAGGCAAAAAGTGGGAGAAGTGAGCACTCAAAGTGCGCCATCATCGTGGGCGAAAACCCGCCGCCGGCACAGTCACGAAAACATAATTCAATTTTAATGAAAAAGTATCAACAGAACCTTGCCAAGCGCGCAGCCAAGGCCAGTGCGCTCTGGACTGATCTGGATCCTACCACACCGGATGGCGACGGCCTGCTTTGTTCTTGCGGCTACTGACGGTGGCTCAGCAGGCTGAAACCGAGGCCGGAGATGGGACGATGGTTGCAAGAGAACCTGCATAGCAAGGAAAAATTCAGGAGTACTTCTCGGGCGCTTCTTAATCTCCATCCGGTTTATCCACTTTGGACGGAACTGGGGTACGCACGCTGGCAATAAATAAATTTTTCAGCAATCCAGTTGATGAAAAATTAGGCACACACGTCTACCTACCGGGCCCAAGAAACCATCCTCAACCCTGGGCACATGGCCGAGATGGCCGCTGCGGGTGCTTGAGTGAGACTGGTTACGGGGACGGTTATCCGTTAAAGGGGATACGATGCACGCTGGTCACTGACGCGCGTCCTCACGTGCGTTCTGGAGCCGAAATCGGATTTCAACAACAAGCAAAGCGTTTCCGCCGACTTCCTCTGGACGGTTGGCAAGGATTGGCTGCGGTCCAGGGCACCCGAGCCGACGTCTTTGTCCGAAAAATGGGTCCAAACTGGTATGACGAGAAAGGGAAAAGTTTTGTTATTAACTTTCTCTTTCAGGATCAGGTCCGGGTGCCGTCTTGGGGCGATCCATCTTCCGTAGAGGAGGAGAACGGTCTTACCCTGGTTCGGTAACGGACGGGGGTTAAAGGAGTGAAGTGGGAGCTTATCTTGACCGCAACGGACGACGACGACGCGTGTCACTGTCTCCGAAGTGGGCAAAGACGTTGCGATTCATTAAACACAAGCAGAAAATTGTTTATAAGCCAAAACCAAATCACCATTATTTATCGGGATCAGCAGCACGTTTGAGTTCCCCAGAACTTTCTCTCCCTCTCTCTCTCCCTGTGTGGGGCTGGAGCGAATGCGTTTCTCCATTAGCACCACTAGTGGACCACCCCAAGCTGGTGGCCAAGCTAACGGATCTACTAAATAAACAGCAAACTTTTGCGATAATTTATTGGAGCAATTTAGAATTCTGGTCCAGTTGTGGGCAGTGGCGCTAACTTTCCCAATATGGACCCTTTTCAAAAGTGGCTTCCAGATCGTTTCGGGAACTCTGCGCCGCGGCTATTGCATCGCTTCGTTTGCGGCAAGCGTGTGAACCCAAAAGGGCCGCCATTCTGCGCTCTATTGGGCGCGTATCGGAACTCGCAAATCTATTCGTGGCGCAGCTGGTGCCCAAATCGATGGGCCACAAATGAAACAATCTCACCGCGTACCGCTAACCAACTGTTGGCCGTGAGAGTTTGTGTCGGAGCACTTCCTTTCCCGAGCCGGGTTTAGGCAGCATCGTTTCCTAATAATTTCAGCCAGCCAAATAGCAGACAAAACGAGGACAAGTGAAAAGAACCAAACCCCAAAGTAATCTAATGGGCAACCGACCACCAACGAACGATTCGCAAAAAACAGCCCAGCATAGAACTCATCTTCAGCGGAGAGCCGCCTAGAACCGGTCGGAACGAAGAAGAACGAGAGAAACAGTATTTCAATTTAATACCTTACCACAAACGCACTCTCCCGGGTGGCGTGGCAACAAGGCTGCAGCCGTGAAGCCACACAGAACCGGAAGCTGACCACCGTCATCGTTTTCCCATCACAAGCGATCACAAAGTTGAAATGAGATTTGTCCGTTTGCTGTTGCCGCTGGCTTTGGTTTTGGCGTTTGCGTTTACGTTGCGTCGGGCGCTCGAAAAAAGGAGCTCAAGATGTGTCCGGCAGTGCAGTGGTGACGACAGCCACGAGTAGCCACCAAAAACACATGGACAGCCAGTCGGCTGCGGTGTTTGTGGCCGTTTGGTCAACAGCGTTCGAAAAGGGGACTGGTTTGAGCGACGTCCAAAGGGTGCGTAGCTCTTAGCTAGCCCAAACCAGTCTATTTTTCCCTCTGGCCTCAATTCATCTGGACTATTGCTATTAAATATATTTACCTCCATCTTTTTGAAGGCGATCCGCGAGATGTCAAAAGATACTAAACTCCCCTTCAACGCGCTATTTGCAGCAACTACTTTGTTAAATTTTCTGAGGTGGCGACTTTAAGCCGTGGTGTAGGGATGTGTCGAAGGGTTAGATTGGCAGGGTTGCCACATATGGTTAAAAGGAACGCCGCGGAACTCTTCGGCTTTTAGCGAAACAACGATGGTCCAGATTTTTATTGATAACGATTCGCCCAAGCGAAGACTTCGCACCGATGGTACTGGGGGAGTGGCGATGGACACACGGGCACGAACATTCCACGGGGTTCGGGGTAACATCTTACTTCTGCGACGGAAGAATGAACTGGCGAAGAATGTGCATGTTGGAGGGAAGTACTTTTTTGAACAATTCTCAATTACCTCGGAAGTGGCCGTTTCGGACGCTCTGGAAGATGCTGTGTAGCTGTGTAGACTGTGAGAAGGTGGGCGACCATAGGTTGGGCCGTTTGCCAAAGGTAAAGGTTACGTACGGTGTACCCTCCAAGCAACTAGCAATCGAACTGGACGGGCGCCTGGACCGAAAGACGATGGCCCTTCGGGAAACGGGGACATAAAGTTAGTCGAGTTCATTTTGGATGAGCTATAAAGTGATTGTGCTCTCGATCTTCCACTCCAGCGGCGTGCGTCCGGTCGGTCGGTCTGGCCGGTGACCCGCCAGAGGGCGTAATGGGACTCGTGGGGACATGCAGCAACCATGCCAGCCAGAAACGAAGAACTCGGAAAAGGTTGGAAAATGGTGCAATCTTCTCCGTGTCTTCGAGGATGAACTAAGTATGGACTGATGACACGATAATATCACTGCACCGAGGGCCAGTGTGCGGCTCCTTGCGGAGCAGGAGCGACAACCGGTCGGTGTCGGGATTTATCTACATTTTATCAAACAGCAGTTTTAAAAGACGATTTTCCATTCCGGGAAGAAAACATTGGTCTGTCCCGAATGTCCGGGCCGCATGTCGTGACCGTGAGAGGGACTGAACATTGGACCACGAGCTCCCGAGGACAACTTATCGCCGATCGTTACCGCAGCGGGTGTAGCTGGCACCGGACCATGGCGCATCGGGTGGTTTACCGGAAGCGGACCAACTTTGGGTCCAACTTTGGGGAGAAAGAAGAATGGGTCTTTCGGTCCGGTCCGTTTGCGAGAGACTTCTTCCGAAATGAGGAGATCCCTCGGCCTATGTGCAGCAACGTGAGGCGGATACCATGGAACCTTGCCAGGCCAGCCGGCCGCTGTAAGAGGAACTGTGAAAGTAATGTTCTGATTTTGTCTCCCGTGTTTTCGGTCTTCCATTTTTAGTCGTCTTGGTGGCGTGTCCAAGTGTTGAGTTTTTTCCTCCCGCGTTCCGATTGATAACATCGTCCGTCGTAACCCGGGGAGGGCGGGGGCCAAAGAGCTCACACGATTACGGCGGTCATCAGGTGGTAAAGTCTCTAGATTAAATGTAGAACGGTGGAGCCGGTGTGGGAACGTGGGAAACTGTCAACATAGAAATTCAATTTTACTCCGAACACAACATTTCTTCCCTTCGTTGGCCACGCCGCCGGGGCCGGAGGAAGGTAATTGGGCTCAATCGTGAAAAACGGGCACTGTTTTATTTCCTTTACCGGGTAATAAGCGGGAACGGATGGATTTACATTGCCAAAGTTTCTGCACAATGGAATTCGATTAAGAGAGACTTTTTGCAAACGATTCGAGCGCGAATGGCGTTGATCGTTTTCTGCCTTTGGTCAAAGTTACTACACTTGCTGCTGAACCTTATCGCATTTATTTTAAAGGACTCTCAGACGGCACAAGAAGCGGCTCTTCTCCGATCGCCCCGTGCTGCAATTGCATCAGTATTGTGTTGTTGCGTGCCGCGCAGTTTTGAAATTATCGGAACCTGGCCACTCGAGCTAAAGTACAATTTTTCACTCATTCACCCGCTTCAAGTTTAAGTACTGCTAGCCAACCCGTAGCCTGGCTCGGAATGTATCCCCGAGCCTCACGCTACGCTCGTGACGGTGGATAATGAATGTTAAGATTTAACCGGAACGCCACCGCCCTCGGTGCACGCCGCGAAGATGCTGGGGATGCCCCGATGGAACGGGAACGTGTAGCTCTCAGTTCATTACGTGTTTGCTTCAGAACCGGCCCCGGCTTCGGTGGAGGCGCGGTGTTGGTTTTTTGTTGCTCTCGGGCCCGGCGCATCGTCACCGCCAGCGCCGCCGCTACCACCATCGGCGGCCGCCCATCGGGGCGCACTTGAAGTTTTAATTATGAGAAATAAGTTTCAGCACGTAATTCAACCCCGAAGTGAAATTGTTTAGTGAAAGTTTGATCAAATTACGGTGCTAGTCGTGAAAATCGTTGCTCTGCCCGGTGGCCCGGGCTTGGCTGCGGCAAATTCTGCAGCCTGCAGCAATAGAAGGAACCAAGTTCTGTCTAAAAAACCGCGTCGGGCGAAAAATACAAATTGAGCGAGAGCAATTTCCCGGCTCGGCTTGCGAGCAGCAGTAACGCATCATCAGAGCCCCGCCACTCGGCGTTTGTAGCAATGAAAGTTAAATTTTGCAGCCGCTTTTTTCGGCCAGCCGGGCGCGCGGTGAACCGTACCTTCCGCAGGGACACCCGACCCCCGGGGGCCGCGCTGGGAAAAGCAAATGTACTTTTAATTAATTCTGCGAAAGCAAACATTTAATGCTCGCCGCGCGCGTGCGTTCGACCTCTGCCCGGCTGGAAGACGCTTTGGGTCCCGGGTTCCGTAGTTCCGCGTCAAGGATTCGATCCAGGGCCGATTGATACAGAAAAAGCGCCTACCGCAAACGTGGCCCCGATAAGGGCCGTAGAATGAATTTGAAATAAACATTCCCGGCCGGCCGGATTATCATAAAGTGTGCTTTGTGAAGATTATTGGTAAATATAAACCTTTCCTCATCTTATAAGGAGTTGACCGTTTGGCTCATCATGGCCATCGGATAATGATGATGATCATTTCCAACTTTCTCCCCCCGTAGCTACTCAGGATGGGGCTGCTCCCGTCGCCCGTCGGTCGAATGCGGGTTGCATGATGAAGTGGTCCGATAACCGCTTCGAAGGCCCAGGCAGGTCGGTTCCGAGGAGTTTGCAAATAAACTCCAAATAGTACCGTTTCCCTCGCCCGGACCGGGAGCTTGCATTTCTCGACCGAATTATAAGGGTTAGGAGCCTTCGGAGTCGTGTGATCGGCGGCGCTTTGGGTTCATCAAAAAAGAGTCCCACAAAGAGTCGCAAACAGAGCCAGCCTCCCGTGTGCCGGGGGTTCCGGTGGCTCATCGGTCCGAAATGATAGGAAAAGTTTTTCCCATTCATCGTCTCTTTTAAAGCGCGCCCGCGCGGGTCCCTCGGGAGGTCCCCTGAGCCGACAGCCCGATGGTGATACGCAGGTACTTGGGGAGAAAGAAAATTAATTCATGATCATGTACCAGCTCGTGTTTACTTCGGCTTACTGTCCCTCTCGAAGGAAGGATGTCCCCTGGGAGCCGTGTTGTCTGAGCGCCCTTCTTGGTGACCGATAAGAGCCCGACGATGGCGACGATGATGATGATGTTGCAGATGACGCCGGTAAGATGATACTTGAAGCAGTTCCGATGTAAGCCTGATTGGCCGTGCGACACCGGCCAAGGGGTGCGGAGATTTTTATTATTGCGTGCGTCTCCATTGCTATCGTTGTTTATAGAATGGGGCTATCACGTCCTGAGGCTGGCGTTTGAGAGTTTTTTCTTCCATATTTTCCAAGCAAGGCGTCATATGTGGGATGTGGATCATCATTGTGGGCTCTCCAAAAAAATAGGAGACGCCCCTCAACCGCCATGATGGAGATGGAATTGGTGTTTGTCTTAAGAAAAACTACTTGACAGGGTTTTGAAGGATTTGGAGATGTCTGGCTGGCTGGCTGGCTGGCTGGCTGGCTGGCGTGGAAAATAATGATAAATAGAATGAGTGCTGGTGATGCAGCAGAAGCAGAAGTGCCATAACCGACATAATTATTCCGCAAAGTCATCCTAGAACACTCAATCTTCCTCTCCTTAAGGCTCCGTGGTACGGTCTTCTGGCGCAACTACGCTTCTTGGAGCGGAAGACTCGCCGGCGTCGGGCGTCATGAGAATCGAATGAATTTCAAAATATACGATAAATTTTCCTACGGAACTACGGTCGGCTATGTTCTTTTCGTGTTATGATAATGGTTCTGATGTATGCTTTCATGTCTCTCGGAGGATGTTATTACCTGGCTAGCGTTCCGATGCAAGAGAGTTGGTTTATTAGATCATCCTGACCGAAAGTGATCTAACGTCTTCTCTAACGTTCAGACCTTTTCAGAGCTGTTGTGGGAACGTTTGTAATTCTCAGCTATTTTTCGATTCCAGTCTTGGTTTTTAGTCTACTATTAGCCATTAGAGTGGCATTTCTGCATCCAATTTATGACGATTGCATCTGGTCATGTTTAGTCATACGATTGAGTGGCGTCGGGCCTGGAGCATCCAATGAAATGTGTGGGAATGACAAGCTATCATCACATGTTTCATTCACGTAAGCTGATTGATTGGGCGAGACAGAATGAATTGATGTTGCACTTGAGCGAGCTGCAGCGGCAGGGACATGGCTTGTAGAGTACCCTCGAGTGGGACAACTTTTAACTGTCGGTCTCTTAAGTACTTGTCGTCAGGGGAGTTTGCCTCTTGCGCAACACTCTCTTGGGTCACCCCAAAGTAGTGACCAGGGATGGCTTGTTTGGGCATCGTTGAAACCGAAATAAAACGTAGAGCAATCCAAGAGGCGCACCCTCGAGTAGCCCTCTGTTTGCAATGGAGCCATTGGAACTTCGTCCAGCTATTTCCGACGGGCGTGTAACTCTTGTGGCCCCTCACTCGTCTGCCCATCAGCATTTGGAAAACAATTTCAGCCCAAAGTCAGACAGTGGTCGCACCACCCTACCAGGACACGTTTTTCTTACCGTTGCGCTGCGCTTGGTCCATTCTTGCCAACCACCGGTCAACGGTTCGGTTCGGTTCCGCTTGAGGATGTTTGCGTAAATACGCCTTCATTCGGTTGTGTTGCGTTTCGCCGGTTGAGCCTCGTTATTGTGACTTCCTTTTCGTGCTGCAGACTTTCAGTGTATTTGTCTGATTTCTGGTTTGCTTCCGCTTTTGCCCTGTGGGTCCTGCGGTGTGCCAACATCTTCGCGTGACGCCGAAACGTTTTCCGGTCCGGTCCGGTCCGGTTGGTTGGTTGGTTAGGCGTCAGGGCAATTGCGTTCCCATGCGTCCCTCGGGCTAGTTATTCGATCGTGCCCTTTTTCGTGATACAGCCACGGGCCAATTTTACCTCTCCCCTCTATTGCGCAAGTGTTCCGTACTGTGTGGGTTGAAATGACCAATGCATAGTTTGGAGAGAAAATATTGCGTCAAGCGTCCAGAACTGACAGAGGGCCGCGAAGCGGGAACCCTTCGGGCGGACGGAGATGTGAGGCGTTGTTCCATTTGCTGTCCAAGCGAGGATATTCGACACCGGGGCGGTAGAACTGGGGCCGCCAGAATGGAATGTAAAAGAAGCAGAATGAGACGGAAAGTGCGATAGATAAGTAATTTATCATCTTCGCTGAAGGACGGTGCCTAGTGGAGCCTCTAACGCACTCCTAACGACGACGCTGCGAACCCTTTGGCAATCGCCGGGAGCGGGTTTTTTGCTGGCCAAAGACGAACGGGACCAATCCATCCACACTGCGGTGGCCACGCAACAACAGCGAATGTTGACGTTGATGATGACGCACTTTGCACAGGGCCAACGGTGGTTCAATAGATCCCGATAAAGCGGCCCACGCTGCCGAGAAGAACGATGGCGCAGCCCGTGTGCTCCGGATTTTTTGGGACAGTTTTCAGCAGCAATTTCTGTCACCATTTGTTATCACTGCGTCCCGTGCACTAGTTGGAGGACACAAACGGGCCAGCTTGCGGTACGTTCGTTCCGGGCCCGGCTGATCACGGCCAGACTGTCCAGATGTCTGTCGTCGGACGCGGCGTTCGGAGGCGAGATGAATTCATTAGGCAGGCGCATTAGGGTGTATGTGCTGAGGAGCTACCGACCGGAGATAACGAGTCTCAACAAGGCCTAGCGCAGTCCGCCATCGTGGCAACGATCGATCGAACGCAATTTCGAAACATGCCACCCTTTGGCTGGCAGTCCGAAAGAAAGGCGCGTGTTTGATATTTCGTGATCCTAATGGACTGATGTTACTTCCGCGTATTGACATGGCCGGGGGACTTGGTGATGCGTTATTACGTTATAATGGATTAAACGATATTATCCGACGGGTTGGTTGAAATCGGATCTCATCGAGTTGTTGTCAACGACGGCAATCATTCACAATTATAATTGTTTCTGTCAGTTGCAATCGGATTTGGATCGCGATATCGGATGACAGGCCATCGACGCATATTTAAATGCCAGCGTGTCGTGCCCCAAGTACAGCCGACACCTAAACGCTTCAATGGTTCATGTAGCCCTCTTTTGAAACGTGGCCTCTTGGCTGTTTGGGCTGAGAGGAAATGAAAGTTTGTGACAACGTGGCTGGTGCCACGGGTACCCTGGGCCCTTGGCCACGGCACGTCATTACCGAAGGAACCAATGTCTTGGCCACTTCAGGTGACCTCGACGCCCAAGGAGCTGTCAGTGACAGGTATCCCGAGGCGGCCCCGCTCAGAGTCTTTGTTTTACGAAGATCAAAATTTCTCACAGCGGTCGGTAAGGCACTTGCAATGATCCGCATTCCTCCGCATCGCATCCGTTTCCTTGATGACCTGGCAAACAGGCTCCCGAAAGCGCTGACCAAGGCCAGGGACAGGTGTGGGCTGATAAACACTTGTGCCTTATGCCCAGCGCATTGCTGCAGCGCGCGTTTGCATTGCAAACGGGCCGTACAACTAATTGGTAATCCGACTAAGAATGGCGCTCTCCGGGGTTCCATGCCATGGTACAGTTTGACACAATGTGGAGTGCTGGCAGGGACAGCAGTTTTCCGATTCCATTCACCGCTGGTGCTGGTAGCCAGCGGGGTCGGCGAGCAAACAGCAGAGGCAATATGCCAAAAACAATCAAACTCAACCTCCACCTTTCCGGTGGCCCTTCCCGGGGACAGGAGTTGCCGAGAGTTGAAATATGGAACTGGCCATATGTGGACAGAGCGCACGGCGCGGCTCCCGGTTGGAGGATGCAGCCGGTCTTGAAGCGTTCGATTATTGTTTTGTCAATTGATTTGCTAGTGGTTTCACGGATGATTAAGCATTGGATGCAATCATGCATTTCTACCGCAGCGGCAGTCACCACGTTTACCACGCCGGACGGCGGCCGGCCTTTCGGCTGGTGAGGAGACAAATTATTGGCTGAACGTGATGGGTTCTGACTAAAAACGAGTGAAATCCACTAGCTGATGGCAGTCTTAATGGAAGCCCCCGGAACTCCGCCAGGAGAGGGTTTGTAAAGCGACAATGGACCGGCTGTGTCCGGGAAATCGTTTTATTAATATGCACTTCCGTTGCACTTGCGTTGGCGGCGGTAGATGGGAATGCATTTTTCCACCGAATTAGGTTGTATTTAGTTCCGTGCCTCGGAAAATATGAAATTCCCGCCACTTTTATCTATTCGAATAAGCATTTTGGTCGAGAAACAAACGACCGTAACGAGTTTCGATTGGGCGAAAACACTTTTATTCCGGCCTCTCCCGGCGTCATCGGCGGTTTCCGGCGATTCAGGAAGGAAATTCAAAAATAATTTCACCCCCCATCGTGTAGCCGTTGGGTAAATTCAATTGATCGAATAATGTGCGCCGCACCATAGTTAGTCCCTCCACTTTGGCCACCGGAACTTCCGGCCATCCGGGGGTGCTGGTGAGAGGTGAGCTGTGAGCCACCAAACTAAAGGGCAATCAAAAATCAAACGAAAGCAAATTTTCCCACCTATCGATGGCGCCGGCCGGACAAAAGATAGTTCGAGAGCGACAGCGAGAGGGAGAGAGAAATAGGAAAAGGAGAGAGAGAAAGAGACAGAGGGCCGGTCGCTGGTCCATACCGCGTCAAATGAAGCGATTGTCATCACCACCGCGATGAAGGGGGTTGGGCGCAATTTTCCACCTCCCAGCGGGAGCTCCGTCCCGTTCCGGTTCTGTGTCACGATTGAGTACTCTTTCACCTGCCTGCCGTTTGGCGTGTGTCCGGGCTGTGATGATGACACCTTCCGCGCACTCACACATGTCACATGTTGTGGATGCCTAGAGAGAGAGAGTATTGATTTACATTGGGGCCAACGTTGCATCGCGCCGTTCGCCGGGACGATCGAGTTGCCGTCTATCGTCACTCGATTGGCACAAGTGCATCTGCAGCTTCGGCAACGGTGGCCGGTGGTCGTCAGCAGCGTCAGCGGCCAAAGGATTGCAATTACCGGGCGGCGCGGCAAGCGGACCGGACTTGTGCCCGAGATGAAGCCGTTACCGATCTGCGTAAGGGAGAGGTGCATTGGTTGATTGGTTTTATTGTTTAAATTAAATTTTAATTAAATTTTAAGCACACTGCCCAGCACAATGGTCGAAAATTTATCGACCATAAATAGAGCACCATTGGGCTATCATCATCCGGTGTGTTTGGTTTCCGAAAAGCCCCCGTCTACTACGTCGTACTATACGTATTTGCGTATACGGGCGCTGAGCACTTTCCGTTCGCGCTAGTAGGCCGTGCCAAGGGACCGAGCAAGCGGGCGAGTGTGCGAGTGAGAGAGGGAGAGCGGTTTCCGGCTGTTCTTTCTATTTCGGGAAAAGTAGAAAACCAAACCACTGCGCGCCGCTCAGCCTGCCTCAACACCTCTCTCGAGCCGCGCCATGGTAGATTTCGACCCTGGCACCCCGGATAATGGCGGGGTACTAGGTTCAGTCCTGCCGTTTTCGGACCTTCTTACCAACGTGGGCCTAGCTTTGTGAGGCCCCCAGTGGTAGCCGTGCGCTTTTTGGCGAAACCCATTCCGGATGCGCTCTGGGGGTGGCCCAATAGGCGCGTGGGCTCGGGATTTATTTAGTCCATGAATAGAAATTACACCCGAGCAGAGATTGAGTACCCTCCAACTGGGCTGGCTCTCGGGGCTTACTATGATGTGCCGCCGCTTGCTGTGACTTTCTCGCCGTGGCGAGGGCGACGGAAAATTATGCTCGTGCTTTTGCTGCTGCTGGTTCTGACATAAATTTTCATCGCTGATTACGGTGGACCCGGTGGACAGTGGCCATCGAGTGGAGTGTTCCGGGCTGGAATTGATTTTCACAATTCTCTTGAACAGCGGAGGACGGCGCGAGTTTTGCTTTTGTTGAACTAATAAGTTTGCCGAAAGGATCGCCCGTTTATGATCGATATCCGGGGAACAGTACAAGAGGAATGTTTGCCAGAGATTAGACTGTTATATCGGACGTGCCGGGAACTGTGTGGGGGCTCTCGTGATTTTCTGTCGACGGTGCGGCTCTACTGCGAGTTTACTGTGTGTTACTGTTTGTGTTGGAAAAAGATTTAATATAATTTCTTTATAACCTAGAGACGATTGGAATAGATGTATTATCGGAAACCTCTTTGTGCTCTTAACACCTCAAAAACACGGAATTCACATCGGTGCAACTCTTTAACTTCGAAACACGCACTAGGACTATCAAACCCCTTAGCAAGTAATCGTAGTCTATGATTAATGCGTCCAACCCAGAAACAGGGTCAACAAGAGTGGAAGTTATGCGGCGCAGTTTAAAACAATCTGCTGCATGTTTGTAGTTAATTGGATGGAAACATCTCATAGGGATCCATCCCTTTCGTTGAGAAAAAACGTAAAATCCACACATTCTTCCGCGGGGTTCTGTTTTCCCCCTTTATTTTGCTGAAAAGTCGTCCGGCTGCCCGGAACCTCCTGCAACTTTGCTACCGTCCAACTCCCGAAGGAGTAAACGAAGCGGAATGGAGCGGATTTTATCTATTTAATTTAGCAAACTTTTTATGCTGTAATCAAAGCTCGCCGCCTGCACTCGTGGGACACGGCGCAGATGATGGCCAGTTGGTGGACAGAGCCCAGTGTGAACGGGAGCAAGACAAACGACATCCAACCACGGCGGCATGGGGAGACTACGAGGGTGCCTGTTGAGTTGGGCCTGAGAACAAACTTTTCTGGAAAACTTTTGGTTCACATCAAACAGGGACGGCGGACGCGTGTCCTTCATCCGCCGTCTTTCCATTGCTGGCCAGAAAGGGCTGCTGGTTGAAAATGGGAAAGGATGCAAAGAAAGTTGCCACAAATTCGACGAAACAATTACTACCAACCGACCGACCGACAGCCACGTAGTCCGAGTTCCCGTATTTGTTGTTCTCCTGATTCTAAAACACTAATGCCCACGTTTCAGAACTCGCGACGGAGCCGGCGGAGAAGGCGGAATGTCCAATCGGCTACAGGCGAAAAGGTTTTCCGAAAAGCCGGTTCTGGGAAGATTTCCCAAAACCAACTTGGAAACGACACTTCCTCCACCGTCTTCCGGAAACCGAGTGGTCAAAAGTTTGACAAACATTTTATCGCCGCCCCATCGGAAACCCCCTATGGCCAACGATTTGCCTTGCTGCTGCGGGAGGGTGGTGCACACGCGGGTGATGTTGGTGATATGTAAAATGGAATCGATTCATACCATATTCCGCCTGTGGCTTTTCCCCGGGAGAAAGTGGCAATTATTAAGCCACCGGCTGTCTCCGCTCACATGGTATTCGTTTTCCGCTTTCTTGGGAGCGCGCGGTGGCCTGTGGAAGATTTGGTATTTCTTTTTACCGGAACGGGTGTACGGGCATATTGAAAGTTTCTCACGGTTCAGGGTCGTGCCGCGAAATCAGCTTCTCAGCCTGCGGTACCACCAGTCATGCATATCAAATGTGCTAGCTCGTCATCATCGTCATCGAGGAATTGATTGATTTTCATGGCGCGCAGGGCAAGCAGTCACAAAGTGTCAAGAGTGCCGTGCGATGTCGAACAAGTTCTGTACAATCCTATGGAGCGACATCATATGATTATCCGATCTTCCGGGGCTTCTGGGAGCTCACTATAGCAACGCACCTGCTGGTACGCCTCCCATGATGTCTTCTGCGAAAGACGTTCGCCAAGAACGGCGCGTGCGTTGCGGCACTGTTTGCTGAAGTTTTCAAATACTGACCTCCAACGACGGCACGATTCGCTGGCTTCTTGCAGGCCGGCACCTTTAACACGGCACGGCTCCAACATGCACACACCAAGCCATCAGCATTGTGCATAATTTGTTTTCCTTCCTCCTTACCGGTCCCAACTTTGTCACGGTCGGGCGTTGGAATGCTCTCACTTTTCCCACGCTGTCGAGTGGTTTCCTTTCGCTTAGCACGGTGACGATCGTAGTCGTCGTCGAACTCGCTTGACGGCTGCTGCCTGACTCGACAGCTGATAATCACACGAAGCATCGAGAAAATTGTTTCGCGTTTAGCTGATAAATATTTGAATAAAATATTCAAATCATTTTCAATTCCACCTCCGGATCATGCGTGTGGACGGGAAATCGTGGCTCAAGCCTGAACTTGGTTTTGTTTTCAATTCCTTGTATTGTTGCAAGTGTTGTAAAAGGTGAAAAACTGGTGTCATGCAGCTGCCAAGACGTGGAATGTTGCAAAACGAATCGCATTCGTTTTTCTTGCCATGCTGCACTGTGTGTTCGAACTGCATCCCCTTGCTGTCACGGTCGGAGAGAAACGCATCAAAAGTGTCTTTTCCAAGCGAGGGCTTGATGGAAAATTCAATTTCTCGTCAGCATCAAAAGCAATCACTGATCCGGAGGGCAACTTTATTGCATCCGCCAATCGGTCTATGCAACCGGCCGTGCCATTAATCGCGCTTTTCATCTTCAAACGATGGCAATTGAGTGGCGGCATGTGCATTGCCGGTACTGTGAAAAGTATAACATAAACGGTTCGATAACAGCGAAAAGGGACCCATCCGAAACGGTCCCCCGAAAGCATGCTACGATTCAAGATGGCGGCTCCCGGATTTTGACTAAATTCTCCGTTCGACGATGTGTTTCCAAAATAGAATCGAAACTTGATGCTGGCTTGTTTGCCGTTCCAGGTGCGTCGAAGAACCGACACCGAAAGTTGAAAGCACCGAAGGTTGTATTGATTGCCAAGAGGGAAATATCTTATCGGTTGAGAAAATCGACACCGAATTCCGAATATGTTTGATTGAAAACCAATGGAATTTAACCCTTTTTTCCGAGCTGCCCGCTGAGGGGTTGAAATTTCCCCGATAAAGCGAGAAACGCAACGAAGGGCCGTTCAGGGAATCAGGGCGGTATGGGTATAAGAAAGAAATCAAAACTTTTGACATTACAAGACACAGAAACCCCGAGGAGGCCGGTGTACCGTACGAGGGGTCGGTCGAGACAGGAAGTCGATACGATCTGCTAGCAGCCCTCTGTAGTTATGTGTTGCTCCAACTTCAACGCCTCTCGGTCGGGTCAGCACGGTTCCACTGGCTCTGTATGCTCAGTAGTGCGCAGACGAAGGATTACTTTGCAATTGCTGCCTTTTGCCGCCTGTGGAAGGACCCCTTTTTATATTTTGTTAAGCTTGTGCTTCTAAAAACATGATTGAACTTCAAGACCGATGTGAGGGAGGACATGCTCGGTTAGTTGTTTTGGTTCGCTTCGTTACGCCAGCAGCAGCTTGCAGGAACCGTGGCGCTTCGTTTTCCCCGAATCCCGTGCATTCCCGTATCGACCCGGATCGTGTTACAGAAAGCAATGTGAAGTGGTCGAACCGGGGGTCCGCCCCGGTCGCATGTCCGCCACCTCGTTGCAGGGCGAGTCGATGTTTATCTCTGTGCCGGTGCTGTTGTTGGCCAACGGAAAAAGGCAGCAGACGAAGCAGCGAGCGATAGATTTCATGTTTGGAGCTATGCCACTAACCCGCGTTGGAGCGCAGAAGTGTGTGCAGTTATGTTTGAATGTTTACTACTTCTATTATTCGTATACTGCAGGTCTAGAGCGCAACTCCTGTGAGTGGTGTGCGAAGATGGTGCTTCGCCCAGGGAAAGAGTATGTCCGATGAGATGCTTGAAAAGATGGTTATTGAAGCTTATGATTCGAGTCGATGTCGGAACGGTGGGCGAGACGAGAGAGAACACACAATATCGAAAGCGAAAGAAGAACCCGTCGTCGTTGGCTATTCCGTAATGGCCGAAGAAAACAAATTTGTTTGAAAAGTACGCACTCTTCCAGGCAAATTGTAGATAAACCATACTTTACCTGTCTCTGGTGGCCGGTGCAGTGCGATGGGTTGTGTAAACTCTTGCCGTTGCTTTCAGACCGTGGCCGCTTGAAGGATGATTGATTTCTGGCAAAGTGCTGCCAGTTTGGGTTTTGTTGCTGGTGTTCGAGATGATAGATTTATTCCTATTAAATTTGCATGCTTTACCAATGTTTTGAACAAACATGAATTACATCGATTGTTTTAGCCACAAGCTGCTTCCGAGCAGAGCCGGTTAGCAGCAGCCCTCTTGCTGTAAGTGTGGAACGGTGTTTAGGTACTGGGAGTAGGAACAGTGAACCATTCGGGGATCAGATTCTTCCGCAAACAATCAAATATCCTTGCGCGGCACGGCGCGGAGTGGAAAATTGTGCGCAAAACAATCAACAAGATACGAACAAATTGGTGCACCGTTTCATCCTTCTCATTATGTGTCGTGGTCGTGAAACCTGCTCTGCCGCAGCATGGCGGCATTGTACGACATTTACTTTATTGTTTTGGCGAAAACTCTTCTATCACTGATTGAGTTGGCTTAACACATATCATTCGGCAGAGCCGGGTGGCTGCTGTTGTTATGGCGTCTTTTCGGTCTGTTGCTAAATTTGTCAACGATGAGCAAACTGCGAGCAAGATTTCTGTTTTCCCCGGTTTTTATGCAAGCGACCTCCGTCGCATCGCATTGTCGGAGTTCCCACTTTGTTTTTTTTTCCTAGTTGTCTTCAGAAAATTCACTTTTGTCATGAGTCTGAGCGCCGCGGGCGCCTTTTCAGATGAGGATATTTTCGTGAACTGGCGGCCAGTCCGCCAGTTCGCCGGGGAAGCTCACCAGGTTTATTTACTCACGCCCTCCGACCGAGGGCAGACGATGACGAGCATGTTATTTTCGTAAAGTTAAATTGAATTTTTCTATAAGAAGTTTTAACATAATTTCGCTCGGATTCAATCTCGTCTCGCCGAGGCAACCAGACAGGAGGAGTAAATTGTAGATGAAGCTTAACCGCATTTATTTCGAGAGAGAGAGTAGGAACTTGTTAGACCGAACTAGCAAAAAAAGAAAAAACAGGAAGGTAAAGATGCGCGCACTGCACGCCGCTGGAAGATAACGAAATGAGGCATCAGATGTATCGGGGCGGAAAATACACGAAAAATGGAAAGCAACCAAACGGAGCCGAGAATCCGAAGAGAAGCGGATCGGACAGAACACACACCGGCGCTCTAAATTGCTTGGGAGAAACTAATCTGAAAGTAAAAAAAGAGAAGCATTGATTGAGATATTCGCACCAGAGCCAGGGAGGAATCGAACGTTCGGCACGTGAGGGCTGGCCGAAGAGGGCGATTGATTTTGATGATTCAATGTTTCGTTTTCGGATCGGATCGGATTTAGATGCTAAACTTGTTGAACTTATTTTTTACTGCGGCTGCGGCAACAATCTCAATCTTGACTGGAGTTTTCGGTGCTCCCATTGCTCAGCTTCTGCTGGCTTTGAGACGGTGAAAAGTTTCTGGCTAATTCTGCAACTTGCACCCTGTGCCTGTAACTTTGTCGATGCTTTGGTGATCATGAAATGAGCGGGTTCGGTATTTATGGTCCTCTTGATCTGGTATTCTTGCTGAGCGGGCCACGATAAACTAATCTGCCCTTTGGTCGCCTCGCTGGCTACAGTTATTAGTCTGGCAAGTGGCAAGTTGCAGTAGGGACTTGCGAGAGTTGCACAAAACCGCGATCCACTTTCGGAGTGGCACCCACCCACACACGTATGCCCAGCTTTCCCACGCCTAGACGCCCAATGCAAAAAAGGCACTAAGGAACGAAGAAAGTTTGGCGCATTTCATATTTTGAAAACAATAATCTTAACTTTTACCCCGGCTGTGTGCAGCTGATGCAGCTCAGACCTTAGACCTGGTGCTGTTCCGTGCAAAGTCGTACTGCAGCTGACGAAACTTTGCCCTTCCCGCGGCCATGGGTCCTGGGTATCGGTTTACTTCCGTTTGTGTTTATGTGTATATGTGTGTGAGCCACGAGGGTCTTAATACGCAGCTTCGGTGCGCTAATGCATCCCCCGTGTGTACCACCTTTTTCGATGGTGGTTTTTGACGTTGGCAAAGTTTCAATCTATGTCCTGCGCGCTCCGTGCGCGTAGCATAACTTTTTGGGCGACGCCACTTTTGCACATTATTGTGCGCGATCTCGCGACGCGTATGTTTAAAAAAAAAAAGACCGATCCGCAACACATGTTGATGGTTGTGCAGATAGTTTTGGTGGTGGGGTGCTGGCGGTTCGATGCTTTGTCGTACAAGTTGGGCCTTGCCCTTGCAATACCAAGATCTTCTTATCGCGCACATCGCCTCGAAAATGGTCTCGCTCGCACAACATGTTGGCAATCATCAACTTTGTGGCGTCGGGCGTTCATTTTTCGGTTTCGGTTCTTCCTTCCTTTCCGGCGAATGGCGAAACTTTGATAACCTCGAAAAGTTAAAAGTAATCAACGGGATCGGTCTGCGGAGAGAAGTCGCGGTACAACATTGGAAGTCATCCAGTTCCCCGTGAGGATTCAGTTGATGTGCGAGGCAAAAAGTGTGAGGTTTTCATAAAGATGTTCACTGATGCTCCGTGCGCTGTGCATGGCAATTACCCGATTCATTGTATATTGTCGTACTAATATGCACGCCATCATCGCTCGATTTGCTACACTTTGAAGTGCTGCGGGTTGCATGCTGTTATTTCTTAGTAGGCCGCTGTTCAGCAGATGTCACCCAAAGTAAGAAATGAGTAAATAAATAAGTTCTCAAAAATATATTCTGTGGTTGCTTAACATTGTTTGTTCGATTGTTTTGTGCTCTGTGTACAATGTAATTTTATTACCGTTTTATTTTGTACAAGAAATGACAGGTTTTAATGTTGTAACATTCCATATGTCTCCGTGAGGCGATAGTGGCATAGTGGTGGCAATCTCCATCTTGGGCTGTATTGTCTATGGCCGTTTCGCAAGGGTTCTTTTTGGCGTCTTTTTCAACCAGATAAATTAATCAATTTTCAAGAATGGCGAAAACTCTGAACTTGCCGGGAGAGTAAATTGCTCATTTTTCGCGGAAGTGTTGCAAAAGTTTCGTACTTTAATTTTCGTTTCCCGACCAAATCGGCACCGCAGTGGCAACAACTTCGTCGTTGTCGTCGAAATTGCACTTCCTCAACTGTGACGAGTGCTGCAGGAAGAATGCAAACTGGCCGGCCGGCCGCGCTGTGTTTCGGTGTTAACTGCATTATATCGCACCGCACACCGGGTTTGATAAGATTCGTCGCTAGCTAACTTTGCCGCAGGGAAAACGGTTAACTTTCCAGCTTCTTTTCTCGCCGTTCCGTTACTGCCACGGCACCGCATTGATGCCCGCTCTGGTGCTGCAGGAAGTGAAATAAGTTCGAATTAAATTTTTAAACTCGTTTTCTCCTTTGCCCGTTTCTTCATTTGCTTTTATTTTCGACCGCGTGTTTTTGGCGCCGCTGTTTTAAGCTGTATTTGTCGTACTTTTGCCGCGTTGTTTAGGTTCAATCTTGTTTTGAGCGTTAAATTTAGCCATGAGGGAAACAGCGCGAGTTCTGTGAAGTGCCCCATTTGTTTGTGAGAGATGTAATCATTTTCATGGTCGGTTACTAGCAACATTTTTATTTTATTTAATCCATATTTTATTTAGGTAAGGAAATGCGAGTAATGCCGACGACTAATCTATGGAACTATATTTTATTGAACAGTTCGCAAAATTGTGCTGAATTGTGCTCAAAATCGCATCACCCTTCGCTATAAAAAACTGTTCGGTCGACGTTACACGTTCGTGTAACGCTCTGGTCGGGGAATAATCGTGTCCAATTGCCATTCAGCTTGCGGCCACACAACTGACTGCAAAAAGTTTAAACAAACGGAGCCCGGCTCTTGCAGCGCCGTTTGAAGCCATTTCTAATGGGAAAAGTTTGCTTCACCCATCGAAAGCGGACGTCGGTGAACGGCCATCTTGCTAGGCCACGGCCCACGGCCCGTCCATATTAAGTTCTTCGACGGCAGATGGCAATGATGGCATTGAGTTAGGTGAATAGTTTTCCCGGCCTTCGGTTTCCGTTTTTGTTCGTAATTAATGAGGTTATAGTTTTGTCATTTAGATGTGGCAGGCAAGGTGCTAAAGAGACAGATTGATAGAGCGAAAGAGAGAAATAGAGAAAGAAAGAGAAAGCGCAATAGGTAGAGAGTGAGAGAGAGCATCTGGATATGAAATCGAATTGCCAAAGTTTGCACCCAGCAAGGACGTCTAGTAACCGTTTGTGTAAAGTTGTAATTAATCTGGAGAATGGAAAATCGGTATGTCATGTGCCACTGCATTTATTAACATTATTTCCTTTCTCCCGTTTTTTCTTTCTCTCTCTGTGTCTCGTTCTTTGTCAAGTGCCTCTTGACAAGTCAATGAATGTTTGAGTGGTTTTGCGAAATGATTGATACGCGTTATCTACGTTTGATACATAAGCGAGTGGGCTTGAGGAACATATAGCCACATTCATGGCGCTTAAAGAATGGAATGCAATTTCGAGCTAAATCGGCCAGCGCATTCTCGTGTGGGGCCAAGGAACATAAATAATGTGCTCTCACCGACGGGAACGTCCTACTTCCTGAGATTCCTGAGATACGAAAATTGGAGCTTGAAAAATGGATGCCAGAGAAAAAGGCAGAGCAGGAATCAAAGCACAGCCGTTCAAATCATTGATCATTGGTCACGGTAACCAACGGCCGACAGCCGAGCAGCGGCCAGGTCAGGCCGTTGCTAGATATGCATCCGCAAAGTGCATTACCTGCATTCCTCGTTTACTGTCTCTCTTTGGCAATCTGCAAGCGCTATCCGCTCCATTTAGTATTAACCAAATGGACAATTTAGCTCTCGTTCGTCCATTCGTTGTTAGCGTTGCCATTTCCAATGTACTGCGCGGTGGCGGTGGCTGCGTGGTGATCCGAGAAGAGCCCCGGAGCCAGACAATGGCTACACAGGCGAAGACGACACAGAATCGGCTGCATTCCGGGATATGTGTTGTTGACGACTACAACGACGACGACGTGGATACGGTGGTTGAGATTTTTGTTATCGTGCGGAAAGCGTAACATTTACCGTTCCCGTGCCGGACGCAAACGGAATACTGCCGTCAAGTTTCTTCAACATCCTCTTTTTGCTTGTGGATCGTTTTCATCGCCTTCGGTTGTTTGTCGTCCAGCATTTTTTGGTCAACGCAGCGAAGGCAGTTGCATTGCCGGAGCAAGAAGCAAAGTCTTTTCTTCGTATCCAGACCGAATGTTGTTGATTTCTAAGAATTGGACAGCAGCCTCCAGGTTTCGTCTTACCAAGGTGCAGCCTTGCTCTCAGCTCTGGCGTGCGCTGGTCAGTTGGGGGTTTTATTGCTAGAACTCCCGTTCTGTGCACCGCACAGCGTCCAGGACGTTGGACGCGGTTGGAGCAGCGAAGCCTTGCAATAAAATGGTATCTTCGAAATGATATCACATTACGATAGATCGCATGTCGAATAGAAATAACCATTGTTTGGGGTTTTGTAGAATCCTGGTTTGGGGCTTTTATCGTGGCCGGTATTACCGTCTCGCTTGCCAGCAAAATAGGGATTCTGTCGACAAAGGTAAAATAGTAATAATAATTTCCCTGATTTACCGGAATGGCTTAACCGGTTAGGCAGCCCGTTTGGCCAGTACTGTTGTGGTCAATGCGATGGCGCGTTCTGCACACCTCTCAAGAGGACATAATTAAATGAAGTGCAATAAATCGCTCGCAGAACGAAAGAACCGTCTATACGGCGAGACTTACGGAAGTTTGCAGTTAAAATCGACAACTTTAAACGAGTCTAGTGCTTCTTTAAAAAGAACCGGCCGTGCCCCATTCACGGGGGGCCATTTGGAAAAAACATTTCGGCTTGCTTTCAATGGCCATAAAACGATCGGCTTAAGATCCGATAAGATAGCGAAAAGTTCAATTGATATTGCCGTGTGCGGTGGGAATAGTTTCTGGCCGTCCGGTGCCAAGAAGGCAAGAAAACCGGGAAGGGGACACCCGGAAGACGATCCGCCGGATTGTTATGGTTGGCCTCATTTCTTCGGTACCTTATTTTTGGCAATGAGCCGCGGGAGCAATCTGCGAAAAAGGGGACTCGAAAATTCCGGTGCCTCCGAGAGATACTATCGGCGGCCGGAAATTACACCAGGCTAATCATTTAATTAATTTTCGAGCTCCCGGACGTCGGCCTGCGTTATCTGATGGGCGCCGAGGATAGTTTGCCAATCCGATTCGGACTTCCTGCTGCTCGCCACGGCCGGAACTAAAGTGACTGCCAATTCGAACGGTGACGGGGCATTTGCTTGAAGATTTTTGTTTTACTAAATTTGCATAATTTGTTGCGAAATCTGAAAGTGCGCGGTTCGCGTCGAGATACTTTACGACTTGCTAAAGGCCTCTTTCACGCCCATAATCATAATGTAAAATGTTTGGTTCAATAATGATATTTGCCGTATTTCGTGGCCACAATTGGAGGTATTTCTTAAAAGGTTCTTCTCCCCCTGCTGGGTTCGGGGAGTGAATTTTGGAAGGCCCTCTCCTGATGCTGGATGCCTTTTTACTGCGCCACTAATGGCGCACCGTGAGCGTTTTAATCGCCTTCATAAAAGTGCGCTCTATTTCTCTGCGTGGCGTTGTTCGCCACGCAGATTTAATGATTTCGTCCCGACAAACTCGGCTGAACGGCCACCACCGGCAGGATCCGAGCCGAGGGTCCGTTTTGGGAAGCGTGGTTTATAATTTTATTTATTATAATGATAATTGCGTCGTCTAGTCGTTCCACGGCCTGGATGAGCCGCGTCCGACCGGACCGGACGACCAGCAGCAGCCCGTCGTCGTCCCGTGGAGTGGCTCTCGAATTCTTGCTGACCAGCGACTAGAGGCGGATGACTCGTTTAAATCCAGAAATTAGACGCTTATTTGGATGCCGGGATCAGAACGCCAGAATGTTGCCGTCCTGACCTCGACAAGGTGAGCTGCTCGTGCTCAAGCGTGTGTCCCGTCCAAGGGCATCCGTCCAAGGGGAGGAGTGGTGCCCGGCGGCCTGGAGGCGGCTGGGGAAGGCTTGTCGTCCGGACGAAAAGGACATTTTCACGAGCAGTTGCCTGATGGTGCCGCTGTCGCTGCTGCTGTTTGTAGTGTACCGTATTATTTATAACTCGCTTTCGCGGGAATTTATTTTGCGCGGAGGCGCCAAATGGAGGCGCCTGGTGGTCGCAAGCGCAACAACTTTGGAACCTCGAACCTCCTGTGACCGTAGGCGCTGCTCCGTAAATGATGGTGATGCTGCGCCGCAACGTGCACGTAAGTGAAAGCGGCCGGATAATGGAAATATTCTCTGGCCGAAGGATTTAACACTGTGACCCCGTTGGAGCGTGAGAAAATCGAACGAGACGGGTCCGCGACCGGGGGACGGTTGGTTGGTTTGATGGCCAAGCCAGTTAACGCAGCTAATTACGAATTTATTACGGCGACCGTCCTCCATCGTTCATCGTTCGGCTTGATGCCGTCGGAAAGATAACGCCGATCGTCCGGGGCATGAAGCACGCAATATAAATATGCAACAGAGAGAGGGGTCGCCTGCGTGCCAAAGGCCGCGCAATCCGGCCAAACTCTCGATCCGGTGGCACCGCCACGCTCGGCACGGTACATTCGTCATTAATATGCACATTATGGTGGATGTGTTTACACGTCGTGTACCGCGCCTGATAATCGTTTTGCGTTGTGGTGCACATGAAATATTTGCTCGTTATTTCATAAACACGGCCAGTAATGTATTTAGCGGCTTTCGGCGGGGACACTTCAAATTTTCTCGCCAGGAAGGGATTTTTATATCCCACAACACATTATTTTTGCGCCTCCAGTTGATTTGTTTAGCACGGCGCGGGAATGCCGCGGCGGAAGACAATGTGCGCTGCGCGGATCCAAATATTTGATGATGCCGCACGCATCTGCCGCAAGTTAATGGTTGCGCCGTTGTCGCCCTGCCCGGGATATGGGGTTTAATTGCGCCGCATCGTCGTGCACTGTGTAATTGCTTTTCGGTTTTTGTTAGCATTTGCTTCGAACGGTGGTTTTTTTTTACGACAACCGAGCCCTCGTTAGATTGTGAATTTTTAAACCGTTTAATTGCTTTACGGCCACACAACGACGGCGCGCTTCCTTGTTGATTTTGGCAGGGCACAGAAATGCTAATTCAATTGCCGGTTCCGATCTTTTCGCTGTCGCTCTCACGGAACCAATTTGCCCGGAATGATATCGTTATCTACGCTGCACCCGGGCTCGAAATTATTACGCCGATGGTTTTTCAAAATAAAAGTTTCATTACATTCAGGCGGCCGCTCCCGGCCAAAGAGCACGCGGCCCGCCTTTCCGCGTGGCCATAAATTTCTAAAACCCATTGCGGTAAACTGTTACTGTTTATTGTTTTGCATTTGGCAACCCGGCGGCCCACGCTTTCCGGGGGCCAGAGATGCGACCCCAAAATGGTGAGTGCCAGCTGCAGCTGGCAATCCGCAAACAAACTAGAGTTTAATATTTGTCCTCGTCAGGGCCCGGTATCTGCACGACGCTCCGTGGCGCCACCGAACCACCGAACGTGGCTTGGGGTCTATTTTTTCGATTGAGAGAGAGAGAGGGAGAGAGGGAGGGAGCGAAAGTGAAAGAGGTAGTGGCGGGGGCTAATGGTTAGAATGTCACTTGCACCTTGCCGCCACCGGCACGGCAAATGGATGCTTATGGAGTGTAATGAACAGGTGAAATTTATAGAAACGATGCGGCGTAAGCGTGGGACGCATATTTTCGGTGCGTCTGCCGCCGGTGGCCACGCCACGCCCGGCCGCAAATGTTTGTTTACTCGCGAATTTACTGCGCGGCCAGCGCCGTGCTGTGCTGTACCGGTCGGTGAAGTAATAATCTGCGCGGTTGATCGCGAAATGCCCCGAATCTTGCGTATCGCCAATTTTGATTTCTCCCAGCCAATTTATTCGTTACGCTAACGTTCTCACGCTGGTAAGTTACATTTTGAAAAATGTTTCCATTTGACCCCCCCGCCGGGGGAAACTTCTTTTTACGTGCCAGCGAAATCCTATTATCCTAATGCACGCGGCAGCATCTTCGGCGTGAGTGTCCCTTGGCCTTCTGCTACCGTTTGCTGGGTGTGTCTGCTAATAGGTTTTAATTAAATAAAGCTTTTAAGGGGATCGCTGTGCCACCTGCGTGCCCGCGGGCGCGTGCACGAGGACAGGGCCGACGCCGGTCCTCGGCCCTCGGCTGGAAACCCCAAAATAGTGTTGTTGCACTAAACGGTTTCTGAGCAGCAATAATGATAACACTGACTGAGAAGAGTCGCCCCCGGTTCCGCAGCAGCTAACTACTTTAATTCGCTCATCGAAGGCCGTTCCAGGCTCGGGCCCCGGCCCGAGAAGCGCATGGCGCCACGCGGACACGCGGAGGGTGGCCATCGAGCACGGGGGGGAAACCACGGTTCCGTGGGTTTCTGGAAGTGGCTTCACCTAAAGCACTTCCGTCGCCGGGGCACGGTCCGCCGGCCCTTGCTGGAAGGTCTGCGGTGAAGGAAGCTCTATTAAGAGGTCGCGTCGGTTACGGTGCATTTGTTGCTTTACCTACCGGTTCACGATGCGAAATTCAATGGAGCACAAAATTGTAAGTGAAAACTGGGCCACCACTTGCGCTTGGGAGAAGCTTTAATTTGTGCCCATAATCATTGTGAGTGCGAAATGCGATGAAGAAATTAGGGCGCACACATCCCGAAGAGCGGCGCGGCCACTGGTGTGAAATATACTCACACCGTGCACAAGGAACTCCCAAAACCGGGGCAACCTTCACCACTAGAAGGGCACTTTGCGTGTCGGAAGCGCTTCGGTTAGGCACAATGCTGGTTTGATTACGGTCCGCGCGAAGATGGAGTGAAAAGCACTAGAGAGCGAGAGACTAGAGCCTGGACCGGTGAGGTTTGTAATGAGCACAAAAATAACAACCTCCGAAAGCGCCTGACTATAGTCGCGTGCAGCTGGCGCGGCTGGCCGACGCCGACAGAAAAAGGATTCTGTCTCCCCTGGGAGAGGGTCCCTCAAAAAACGAATTGTGATCCGTTCCAGTGCTACGGTTCTCGGCCAAAGACCAGCGCACAGAACCCCAGTGGGCGAATGCTGTGAGTATGAATGAGCGCAATCACTATCATCGCGCAATGATTATGGCATATCATTCAGCAAAGAGCCCCCGAGTTTTTGTGTCGGAACAGTTTTCATCTCCATTTCTGGGCCCGGTTTGTTCCGCTTTTTGCCCGTCTCTCCCCTTCGTGCCTTCTTAGTGGCACGTTGTAAAAAGATTTCCATTTTGCTCGCTCATAATCCTTTTTTTGCGCCGGCTACGCCGCAGCAACAAGGGGGAACCCGAACCGGTCCGAGAAGCGCGCCAAGTGGGGCTTGCGTGCCGGGCACCGCAAACCGCAGGGACCGCCGTGGACGAGCTTTCGGTAACACCACAAGCCCGGCCCTTGTCGCCTGCCGACGGTGTGTCTGAGGGTGCCATTGAATTTTTGTTACATTCAGCGCATTCACAGCACACCCAGCCGTGTGGCCGTGGGCTGGTGAAGTGCGGTGTCGTGGGGAATTGTTTTATTCTCTGCTCTCATTTGTTTCTGAGGTTCATTTTATTGTAAAGTTGTAAAATTATTATACAGCTTTATCTCTCGGGCGGCCGGGGTGGGGCCAACCTCAGCACAGGTGGTTCGATTATGTAAAATGGCTCTCTTTGGCCTGCAGACTTTGGGACCCCTCTGCTCGGTGTTGGTTGGGCGGGCTTGGGCTTTGCGGTACTGGGAGAATTTTTGCGGTGGCTGACACGCTCGGAGCCCTGTGAAGGCGACCGAGGGAACATTGGCAAAAGACTTAATTTCATAAGAGCTTGGCAGACTCGGCGGACCTTCCCTGTAAAGGGGGGCCGCTGCCATGTGTGTGAGCTGAATGAGAAATGAAGCACAGTTGTGCGCACCGTCCAAGGGGAGAGGCGGCAGAGGTCGAATTGCCGGCTTTTTTGTTGCTTTCCAGGGGTCTCTTTTACCTCAGAACCATTAGCTATTGTCATTTGGTGCACATAAGTGCTTTTCAGGTTTCAAGTGTTGCAGCCGACGACTTCAATTACTTTCGGCAGTTTTTCGCATGCATGTCGGAGTGTGTGCTACATTGGCTGACACCCACACACGGAGGATAATGTGGCGTGAATTGTTGAATGCAATTGGGAACGGTTGCGGTTTGCGGAGCAGTGGATGATTATCGTAAAACCGAAAGTTGCAGCCAATTTATCGCTGAGCAAAGTTGGCGTTGCTTGTGCAAGATGACGGGCCGCTGGGAGTGAGGTGCTGCAGAGGAGCGTTGCCATAACGACACCTTGCACACAAACACGCACGTCGATCTGAAGGACCACCGCACTTTGGGATAATATTCGCCCTATTAGACAATATCATCATCCCCCGAACCATTAGGTGCCTAATGACGAAATCAAAGTCTTACCCGAAACCCACCACACCGTGCCCTTGTCAATCTGGTATCCTCGGGGCTCGCTTTTTGTTCGGTTTTACATTGTAGTTTTGCGTTTAATCACCGGGTTACCCGAAAACTACAGCCCCAATCTACACAGTGACGGTCCGTCCCTACCGGTGCCTGGCTGGGAGTGTGGGGAGCTGGTCGATCGAGATTAGGTATATTTAAAGGACCGTTTCGGTTACTGGTTCGGTTCAGGTCATTAAGGTGACGCAACCGCAGCCGCCTGCCTGAAGGATGCGTGTTTGTTTTATGGTTATCTACTCAGACACCTTTAAGATAAGGGCCCCGCTCGTACACGTATGAGATCCAAAATTCAAGGTTCGGATCGAAACGACCCCACGTGTGTGGGAAAGCTGAAAGTTCTCAAATTGCTGGCCTCCGATTAGCGTTATTATAGTTCTCGTAACTGCTGGTCCGATAAGGTTATCTCCTGGAGCAATTATGCCGTTAGTTTGGTAAGCTCCCCGGGCCTGCTTCGAATAGGCCGACAATGAGAGCGAAAATGAGTACCAGCGGATCTGGTTAGCCACAAATGCCCTCGTTTAACGAGATGATAGGCGCAAAGATGGTTATTATTTATTGATTGTTCAATCCACTTCTTGGCCAAATTAGTTGGTTTACAATCTGTTACTCGTTACGTCTTGCGTTACACAATTCATCCAATCATAATTGCTGCTACCGTTGGCGAAATTTTCTGATCCAGCTTTGGCTTTAAAAAAGCAACGGTTTTGCTGTAAATTCCCTCCAAAGCAGTGCGTCTCTTAGCCGACAGGGAAAACAAGTACCGATGGCGGTAAATTGGGATCAATTTAGCAAACGAAAACACCTGCATGCGCAATGTAAACAAACGGCGATGTGAGGGGCGAATCCGTTGTTTGGCAGCCAACCAGCAGCGCATAAAATGTTCACTACAGGCCCCACGCAAAAAATCGAAACACGATCGATGAGCCCGTATCGGGAGCGGTAGCAAATATCCCAACCGGAGAGTCGCTAAATTTATTCTACCGCAAGCATTATAATCGTAAATTATAAAAATACATTAAATACGACCGCTTCTGGGTCGGCGGGAAAAAACGAAATAAAATTATAACCATCCGCTCGCCGGCCCCTCCACCGCCGAGCTGTCGGTCAATAAGGAGCCGCAGGGAAAAAGGACACCGTTAGCCGCGATTACTGACATCGTCGATGTGAGTTTCTGGCAGCAAAAAATAAACGACGGCACAACAAATAAGTAATATCCGATATAAAAATAAAGCTCTCAGCGTGCGCGGGATCACGCGGCCCGAAGCGGAGGCGGTGTGTTACCACGCCCTTAAGAAGCCATCGAAGCAGTACGTCACCGCCAACGGCAGAAACCGGCCGGACTAAGGACGCTGGCCGTAAGATCGCGAAAACCACTCCACAAAAATGAGACACAACGAATGCGGGCTTGCGGTGGCTGACTTTTGAGAGTGGCCATCCGATCTTTTTCTTATTGCTATTTTTAGTTGTCCTTTCTTGCCGAAAAGCGCCAGAGGCCGTACCCGACACAGGCAGAGAGAGAGAGAGAGCGCCCCGCCGGGAAGAGAGAGACACCATAATAATGATGTGACAAAAGAAGGACGCCTACCGCGATGCCTAAGATTCACCAAAAAATGGCTCCGTTTCGCGGGGTCGCCATTTGCGCGATAGGCAAAGAAATAATGTTTTAAATAAAGCTATAAATTGCGTAAATGAGAAAATTTATTTATCAATAAGCGAAGATAAGGGTCATTTTCCGTGCTCTGGTGTGTTGGCTTTTTTTCCTTCCTCACTTGGGGTCGGGCGTGGAGTGCGTATTTTGCTGCCCCGACCGCGGTCCGTCGGTCCGGTCCGGTCCGGTCCGGTGACCGATCCCGGGCAAATGAAGATAGGGAAAATTAAACTTGCCGAACGAAAGGCAATAAAACTGGGTGGCACTAGTCGCACTCGATGAGAAGCGTTTACAGTTTTTATCGCGAGAAAATAATTACACCTTCCAGCGGCGTCATGCCCCCTGGCTCGTAGGAACGTGATTACGTGGGATTGTCCGTTGCATATTTTTATATAGCCCACCCCGAACGAGATGGAATGTAACGGTGGTCGGCCGATGCTGTCGTGATATCGAATTAATGCGTTTCCTTCATGAAGAGCGTTCACTTTATTCGCTTGGAATGGATTCGCCATGGTGTGGTAATGGAATTTAAACTACGTTTCATTGCATCCGAATTTTATGAAGTAGACGTCGCTTCGAATCGGCCAATTACGGTGTGAAGTTACTATCGGTAAACATATTTTTATACCGCCATTCCCGGTGGACGCGTACCCTTTCGTAGCGATAAAAACTGTGGTTCGAGAAGAAACGACCTCTGGTATTCCTGTCAGTCCCCGTCATTCCTGTTTTTTTATGGACAGATAATTTAGGCAAATACCAAATTGGGCGTTTTCGGTTTCTCTCCTTTTCTCCTCATTTAAAGAACTGTCGCCACGTGAGCTGTGAGCTAAAGTAAAATCGGAAAATTAATTAAACATAGCCGTTTTAGCAGCTAACAACGAGTTTCGGTTTTTTCGTTTGCGCGAGAGTCACTTAATGAGTGTTGCATAAATAAAAAGGCCGGACTGTAAACGCTTACCGTAAAATTTAACGGCGTTACGGTGCTCTTATTACCAATTTGTCAACTCAAAAGTCCGCGAGTCCCGACAAAGCAGACGGGCCAAAGGTCCTCCCAAAAGATCGAGTCTTTAGGTGGGCACCAGTTCAACCATAAAATAAACAGACAAATGGTACGTCGGAGAGGGTCACAAAAAAAGGCACATCAAATGAATGAAAAATTTGCTCCAATTTCCATCCGCCGCCCAAAGGTCAGTCCGCCGGTGGCCACGGTGCAGCGAGATTCGTGCATGGCGCTCACGCGGATTCTTGTTGACGAAAATGCGCACACTGCTGGCTGCTGGTTAGTGGTGGCCATATGATAGTGTTAGCCAGTGCCCTGGCGCTGCTGCACCGTGGCCCTCTAACTGGCTCTAACTAGACGACAATAAAATTTAATCACTGACGACAATAAACATCAGTTTCAGCGAGAGACCGGCGGCGGTCCGCCAAGTGCGACACGAGAAACATGGGGTGACATCATAAAAAAGGACTGCGACTGTAAAATGTGTTCTCCAAGGGGCATAGAAAGACAGAGAGAGAGAGAGAGAGAGAGAAAGAGAGAGAAAGACTGAGAGTGCGGTCGGAGAAAAAAGCGGGCACGAGGACTCGCTTCGACGGAAGTTTGACCGAGTTCGTTCGTTTCATTTTTTGGCAACTCAGAAATTCTGTCAACGATCTCGGGTCTCCCGCCGTGTGGTTGTACTCTCTAAGCGCGGTGCACTGTAATTGTGGCACTAAACAGTGCCACTGGGAGGTCTACATCTAGCGGATGACCCTCGAAGGACCGCTGCGGATCCGCCCGACAGACAGGCACTCTGTGTGGAGTGTGAAGAAGTGCAACAAAATCTGTCCATTGTTTTTTTAAAACTTCTTCCCACCGGACCGGAGTCAGAAGCACTGTGTCTGGGAGAGGTGCTTGGAATAGGACAGTAATGCAATAGAACAGTAATGCGAGCAGAATGATAAAGCCCTTCCTAGTAGTTGCTGCCGAAGCTGCCGTCGAGTGCCCCGGAAAATGAGGACTGTAGGGTAGTGGGTTGTTTGTAGAAAAGTGTATTGGCCGTTTACCACAAAACGGTGCGCAACTCGAATGGTCTAGTCGATGTGTTTGAAGAATCGTGGCCATTTTGTTGAAAACACTTGGTGGCGGTGACCTATCACGAGAATCTTGTCAACCGAACGAAAAACGAACGTCAATGGGATCTGCATCGACACGTTCCCCTCGTCCGGGGTCTCGAAATCGTATTTGGGGTATTTGGGGAAGTTGGCACTTCGCAACCCTTGCCGTCCACCTCAACCCGCGGAATGTCCGGCCCCCTGTCACTGAAGAGATGGCATCAGAACCCCGCTGACCGAAAGGTGTTGAAATGGGGTTCTCGGGACCCGTCGCCATAAAATGTGGCCAAAAAGGCATTGAGGTAAGAATGCCATATCGAATCCTGCCGGCACCGACGGGCTCGGGACAAAGGTACCGACAAAAAGGGAAAACAAATAATAAAATGCCACTCGAAAGAAAATATACGCCTGTCAGTGTTTTTGAAGCGTGTTCTGCTTTCCGGTTCCGCCTTCGGACACTGCGGCGGCCTTTGCTGGTTTTCCACCCTCCCGGGAACTTTCGCCGGTCGCGACCCGCGCTCGGGGCAGGATTGGTGCGGTTTGTGGTGTGATTGTGATTGGAATAATTTCGTCACCGGGGGCCCGCGGAAAATGGGTCCTGGTCAAAAAGTGGGCAAAAGAGATCGATGGTCCCGACAAGCCCGGGGCCGGGCGGAATAAACACAAACCCGGCAGACCCGGAAATGTGTAAAATATATTCCGACCAGCAACCTCTTTTTCAATTTCATCATCGCCGGCTCGGAATTGTTACACTTTTTACTGACCGCGGTTCGGGGTTTTGCTCCAGAACCGGAGCGGCACACTCTTCGTTATCTTTCGAGACCCAGTCCGAAGAGCGTGTCGGGTCCGGTTCCGGACGGCTGTTCGATGGACGGCAGGTTTGCGGTTTTCATCTATCATGCCCTGCCCGTCAAACGCGGGTCGTTCCGGTGAGTTGGGTGGCGTGAAAATTGGGCCCGAAGGGGGGACTGAGAGAATGGTGTTTTGGAGTATTTTTACGATAGTTTGATGGGCCCGTGATGGCCTCGATTTCGGCCACAAAAATTGTTCCCGCGCGAAGGTTCATTTTACGGAGGCCAAAAATCAATCTGAGCTTCTGGTTAGGGTTAATGTGTCCCCACGCACTGAGGCTTAATTTGGAGCGAAATAAAATTACATTCGATTCGAGTTCTTAAGGTCTGTTGCGGAGAACAGAGATTTTTTCGTTCTCGGTTCGCTTCTTTGGTTTCGCAGAGCGAAGAATATCCCGACGTTGCGCAAGACAGGTACTCTAAAATAATCCGCCACTAATGGTGGGGCGGATGGCCGGTATCGTGGCCGGTTATTGTGTGCAGCCGTGTCCACCGCACCGGACGTCCGACGGGTGGCCATTAGCCGGTGCGCTGCCAGTGTTATTATGACATTATGCAAGGATGCATCGGGAACGTAAGACCATCATTAGGAGTGTTTCCACTTTCCGGTTCCTGGTGTGCGGCGCTGGAACCAGGCACCAGGCGAAGGTCAGGTATTTTTGTTCTCACTCCGAAGACCGTGGCACTGTGGCCGGCAGAGCATAAAATGAAAACACCTTTCGAGTTCCCTCGCCGTGGGGCTCACGAAATGCTCCGTGCCGCTGTTTCGTGGGATGATGAAAGCAAATACAAACCCAAAGCACCCAACAGCTGGGCCACACGGTGCAGCGTGGCCAACTAACCGAGCAGCGAACCGAAAAAAATCCAACTAAATAGGATTAGTTGGCATTGTTACAGCCATAATCTCCGCCCGGGACGCGCCGTTGTTCCTGATCGCGTTGCAACCGTGGCGTTTTTCTCCTTCGATTGGCCAACGATAACACACAATAACAGCTGTGTACACCCGGCGTCAGCACAATTTGTCCTCGTCCAGAGTTTGTTCGGTGGCTTAAAACTCCTTAGCGTTTGTTTGCGCTTCGTTGCCGTTCCCGTGCGTGCTTGTATGTGTCCGTTCAGTTTATTATAACTCAGAACGAGCTCCGTGCTGCTCCGCGTTTAGGCAACTCACAGGTCGCCGAATGCGTGGGAAGCCGGAAGTAAGTAAGGCGTAAACCAGTTTGACTAGACGCCTTACATAACCATGCTTCCGGTGGGAGCGTTGGACGGGCGGCGGTCAACATCATCACGAAATGATACCGATCGCCGGGCGGTCACGTTGTTATGCTAATCTCTGAAACAATTATGCCAAATCTTTGAAGCGAACAAGCACCTCCGTGACATGATAACGCCACCGCCAACCCAAACACACTTCAATTGAAGACCGCCATGTCCACTTCTGCGCCTCCGTGTGCCGGCTGGAAAGTTATTTTAAGCTCGCCGGAAAGCTGGTGCGCCTGCCATGCGAAGATTATGGTAAACATACCGTCCCCGGACACGGCGCGGCGACAGGTAGGCGCGGCCCCGCTGCTGGCCTGCCGTTCACACTTCAAAGCTTGTCCCGGATGCGGATGTGTCAAGCTCAGCATTGCGCTCTTGGGGCTATTCGATAGGATTAATTTAAATTTCAGAACTTCAACAGCGCATCGCGGTGTTGAAATCTGGCTTAGCGTAGCAAATTAAAGGTGAGCCGGCGGTGCGCTGTCCCGTTCCGAACTGGCAGCCGGCTGTCGTTGACGGTGCATGCCGCTGGCCGCCGTTAAGCGTATTGACGGCCCCCACCGGACGGCCACTGAAGGCGAGCCCTTAAGAACGTGGAACGTGAAGAGGCTTTTGCAAATGGGTCGTCGAGTGGTTCAATCAAGTAATTCCACTTTACCGCGTCAAAGCCCCAGGGGATGGCCAGGTTGAAGAAGGGCGCGCCACTGCTTGCTGGAATGCTTGTCCTACAAGTACAATGCCGAACATTTAAATACGCAAAAGGGCTTTCAAGAAGTTTGGCCATCTCTTCTGGGTGACAGCGATTGATGAAAAATCGTGAATTTTCTCTTTTTCGCCTCGCCTCCCCCCTCGTGATGCTGGACGTCACTTTCGAGAAGGCACCACAAAGTCAACCGCGCCATCGTTCCGCCCTGTTGTGGATAATTAATTAAACTTCGGTTCGGTTGCTGCGGGACGTTGCGAAAGCGGGGCTTTTCCTTTGACATCGAGGAATCGATCGAAAATAATGATACACCACGGTGGTAGCCGGGTTTACAATAGCCGCATCTCTCATCGGCAATCCCGGAGGTGTCATGCTCCATCATGTCATTCGGGTCTCAGTTCACGTCATTTTGAAGGGAAATCTTGCTTCGTCAGACAGCTAGAGGACGAGAGAGAAAGTGAGACAGAAAGAAAGAGAGAGAAGGAGCGTTCTAGGTGTCAGGAGCCGCATGGCCTGGTCCCGGTGAAGGGATTGTAATTAAGAGTTCCCCATTTTACAGCACCGACCCCTGGCAAGGATTTCGAGGCAGTCGCGATCAGCACAGAGGGATTGTTTCGCTCGCTTTTCCCAGTAACGAGGTGCGTCTTCTTCCCGGCAGCCGGGTGACTGAAGGAGATAAATTACTTTATGATACAATTTCGTGCATTACTCGGTCTGTGCTCGGATGGCTGGTGAGCATTCGGTTCGTTCGAGTGGAGGGCACCGGAAAAAAACAAGATGTAACGACGCTCCGGAACGGTGGTGATTAGCCAGGATGTGTCAGCGAATGGCGCATGAGTGGCAAAATTACAATGGTCCACGCCGCCCTCGCCGTCGTCGTCGTCGTCGGCGCTGATGATAGCCGGCAATTAATTATTCCATTATTCTCGCGCCATGATGGAGGAACCTCGGAATCGGAACATTCGGCTTGCTGTGTGCGCGGGGCGGACCGGTAACTTCTTTCCGTTGACACCGTTTGACAATGGCCATCAAAGGGCGGCCATCCCACCCAAAGCCCAAACGTTGGGTGGGTGATGATTTGCTGAAGAGAATTATGGCGGTATTAATCTTACGCGCAATTGTGACCACTCGCACTCGAAAGGTAATCTACCCTGAGTTTCCGTTCCCGCGTGACACATTATCAAACTCGAATACCAGATTATTCCTAGAGGACGCTCCTCGCGGTGGCGTCGTCGCTATGGCAACAACGTGCACCGCGGTTGCCGTGGGAACACGAACGAAGAGCCGTTAAATTTAGTTTTTGGACTTATTAAATGGTGCTTAAAGGGCACAACATTGATGGGACATTTCGATGGAAGCGGCGGCCGGGGACACCATTTTCACCACTGTTGTCACTCGGTCGCACGAGAAAGTCCCTTGACGCGGTGGTATGCGTTGATTGGAACAAATTGATGGCGTACATAATTTTACCTGTTGTCTAGTGCACCGTACTGTCGTCGGCAGTCGGCGTCGTCGTGACAGGCGGTCGGGCAATGTGACCCCCGCGTTCGGGCCCATAATGTTGTTCGTTTCCCACGCAAGGCGCATTGGTTGATGAGGAGCGGCTTTTTTCTACCACCATCTTTGCGGGACCCACCGTACCGACGATGCCTTATGTCTTTGCGAGCCACGGCGCCGAAGCATCCTTCCCAAGGTACGCATTTTTCTTCGCGGTTCCCCCCCCACCGGGAACACCGGGCTGCGGTGCTAGATACCATCTTTGCTACTCCCGGTCTAACGTACTTCCGGCACACGGGCAGCAGTTTTCATTTTTCTCCGGTCTTCTAGTCCTCTCACGTGGCCGTCGTCAGCGAGTATCTGTTTATGTCTTATGTTTTGCCTCTTTTCTTATCTGCTTTCCGTGGCGCCCCACCTTCGGCTTAGGGTTCACATATGTGTATTAGTGTTATCCTCTTTCGGCGGCGCCAGCCAGCAGCAGCAGGGTGCCGGGCTGAGCTGCCATCCCAGGCGATCACTTCCCGACAACCTGCAACGTGTCCAACGTGTCCATAAATAATGCTCATTTTCCCTATGGCTTAATCACGTTGTGCGACATTTACGATTCGGGACCTATAAATCATTCTCGCATGAGCACAACGGCAAACAATGTGCCGCCCGGTTCGTCGTACGTGTGTGGGGGTTGGATGAGGGGTGCCGCTCGTCACCTGGTCTCTCGCCGCCGCTTATCGCCCATTCCGCCTAGTAATGATATTGTGTTTTTTGCCCCGGTTCTTCGGGTGGATGGGCTTTTTTTTGGTCCGCTTCTAGGCTGTGCTCGGCCGTAGTGTTTCACCTTTGCGCTGCTATCTGCGTCTTCCTGTCGGCATCTTGTTCGTACACAGGGCGCGCTCCCGCTTTGGTATGAAGTTTGGAGAAGTTTCTGGTTTTCTGAGGGAATCCTTCCTTTTTGGTGAGAATTTCACGATTTTGCTTTCACCGATTGTTGTTTTTGCAAAACACCATTCGTTTACTCG